>NC_086444.1:1117537993-1117837993 GCF_028390025.1 Pseudophryne corroboree
GCATTAGAAGATCTTACGTTATATCATTATATCTTCATGTGGGATATACATTTGTGTACACACCTGATGAAATTGTATGTTTCACTGAATCTCTAAGAGAAAATAAGGTTGCAAAGCCTGTCTAGGGTTTAATCTTAAACATGATATATTTCAATGTATTCAGTTACTATTCATTTGCTGAGTTTAACACATATAATGAAAAAAATAAATCTGTGACTGTGGTATGTGCAATAGTCATCACTTAGGGGTCTATTCATGAAGCAGTGAAAAGTGTGGAGAAGTGAGCCAGTGGAGAAGTTGGCCATGGCAACCAATCAGCATTGAAGTAACATTTATAATTTGCATACTATACATTTGTACGGAGCAGCTGATTGGTTGCCATTGGCAACTTCTCCACAGGCTCACTTCTCCACTCGTATCACTGCTTCATGAATAGACCCCTTAGTAACACCTTTGTAGTCTGGTAGTCTATCTATTCTTGTTTTAGTTTTCTGTTCTAGTGTCCATTGCAGGCTGGTACTTGGTAGAACTTTTTTTGCTGCGATAACAGCTGTAAGTCGGTTGTGGTAAGTTCTTACCAGCTTTGCTCACTGTTTTGGAGCTAGTTTTTCCTGTTCTTCCTTACAGATTTGCTCCAGATTGTTAAAGTTGGTTGGATGACACTAGTGGACTACATTGTTCAAATAGTGCCACAGATTCTTAGTTGGATAGAGCTGGACTTTGACTTGGCTAATGTAGAACAATGACCTTATTGTTGTTCAGCCATGCCAGTGTTGCTTTGGCCTTGTAATTGGGATCTTTGTCCTGCTAAACGTTGCGCTTTCTCCCAAACCTTAGTTGGATAACTGGTACACCTTCACTCCCGTCTCAGCCACTGAACTAGCACCAAGTCATAGTATATAGCTCAGTGGCTTCCCCCACAAGTCTTTCTTTTTACTCTGACACTGAGTTTTGAGGGATGACCTTGTCCATGATGCAGCTTCATTTCCTCATAGTTAATCCAACAGAGTTCACTGCACTTGGATGTTATTTTATAGCCTTTAACTATCTTATACATGTCTATAACTTTATCTGTCACTTCATAGAATTCTCTTTGGTCTTCCTTTTCACAACTTTCTCTCAGATTAACAGTACAATCAATGTTATTTGAATTGGGGGGTCATTAATTCATAAAAGCTTATCTCTTTTAAAGATTCACATATAGAGGCTAATTGAAAGCCAATTGTAAGTGTAATCATTTTCGTATGTGTAAGCTTGGAGCTTCCACAGCACATGGTGTTAAATACCAAAATAATCTGTGGACAAGTAATTAATTATGAGTTGAACATTTACTTTGAGCCTACTAATTCAGTATAAAAAATACTGTCTGGAACAAATGGTCTGTGTAAATGTCATCTATAATAAGACTAATCTGTTGACTCTTTAGGAAACTGAACACTTTTGCAAGTGTATGTATATGTGAACGTGTTACCTAACACTAGGGATAGTGTTTTTTATTATATAATATATGGGACTTCTATGGCACTATAGGCATATCCCTGTGACTGCCTGGCATATTTTGTGAAATGATTTGCACAATGACTTTTCCATGCAAGGGGTCTCAGACAAGTTTCCGTTATATGTGTTATGCAGGGGTGCAGAGGCTGAAGGATATGGAATATCTGGGGACGGTTGCCAGCATGTGCTTAAATTCTGATTATGCTACCGCTCTGTTTGAGGGAAAAGTGCAGCTACATATGGTAAGGATTCCAATTCATCTCTGTTTATGTTTTATTGAAAATCAGATTTTATTATTTCTTTTTAGATAATAAGACATACTCTATATGCACTTGCTGGTTAGTGGCCCGACATCTATCTAGGAGGAGTGCTGGGGTAAATGGAATGCAGAGTATTTGTATGAGCTGGTATTATTCTTTCATATGGGTAAATGTTATTATCCCAGCATTTTGCCTATAAGTTGGGTTTCTTACAGGAGACACAGTCCAGCTTTGCATCCTCTGTAGTTTCTCCAGCTTTAGTTTACTGTCTAAGGTGGTTGGGTATTTGGGGGGGGGCATATAATTTAACAAGGGATTGATAAGACTCCTTGGTAGGTCGTCTGGGTCCTAATATTGAAGCAGTTCGCGTTAGATTATTCAAATGTGTTTATCTTTCCCCAAAAAGTACTAGTCCAAAAGTTTAAGATGGTGACATTATACTCAGTGATTGCTACTATGGAAAGCAGGGCATTGGTTTACTCCATAGCAATAAAACATTCATGCACATTCTCACTGCAGCTTCCAAACCATGTTTAATATTTGTAATGGGTAACGTCTTTCCCATGAGAGGGGATAGCAGCTCTGTGTCTCCCTTTTTGGAGGACATGCTGATTAATGTGTGATCTCAGCAGTTGGGACATGTTAGGATGATATTTATGTGTTATTAAAAAGAAAATGTCCTCACTGACTGATTCCCTGCTAGACAACAGTGTGTATCCGCCATGGTACAATGGAAATGCACAATAGGGTCATTTCCTGTGTCCACACATGGGCTCAATATAATAGCCTGCGAGTTGCCGGAGGTGCTGGACTTTGCGCAAGTCTGGCCAATTTGTTAAAGCAGATGTTCTATATGGAATCTTTTGTCTAGGACTATAGAGGGATACAGACAATTGAGTTACAGTATGTTTGACCTTTAGGAGTCAGAGGGCACAAAAGAATGGGCTCCTCCTCCATCTTGTAACCCCGTATTCTTCTGCTCCTCCTCCTGTTGGAAGCAGGATGGGAAAGCATACTTGGGTACAGTAAAGAACGTGGCCCTCCCCTGGAGTAAACCTATCCCCAGATACACATGTTGAAATGCCTGGTGTGAAGGTATGCAGTGATGATGACATAGTAGCGCTATCTAGCTGCTTCTTGTTGGCTGACATCACATTTATTATCCCATTCTGATAGCTGATCTCTGCTCACACTCCATAGGTGCCAGCAGAGATCAGCTGGTGGGAGGTATCTCGTTTGCGTGTAGGCTCCTAAATCTCTCTTTTCCCCTTTATCTCTGTCTCTCACGTCCGGGTTATTTGTGCACTCTATTTTAGTTGCATTTAGGTAAGTGAAAAATGTGTTTTGGTAACTGGGAATTCTGCTGCGTTCTGCTCTCCAGATCGAAAGTGAGTCTCTGGAGGCTCAAGAAGAGAGGGAGACCCGTCTCTTCCCGTCAACAGATGAGAAGTATCGGATACTGTGCCATGCGCTGACCGGAGACTTTCTTGTTTATGGGACTAATGTAAGTGATTTCCTCTATTACAGTGCAGGTATATAATGTGAACCGAAACACAACATCTTTATATACCTATGCATAGATTTTAGTGTTTAACAACAAAAAAAAAAAAGACGTTCAAAAAATGATTATACTCTAATTGTCTTAAGGTAACACACGTAGCGATTTTTGCTTCATTTCTAAGCAATCTGACTAGATTACTTAGAAGTGAAGCATACATCGCTTCGTGTGTATGCCCCATAGCGATCACGATGCGCCACCCCGCGTGTTTCTATCGCTGACTCTAGATTGGCTTGCACCAGGATCTAGTCAGGTCACTCACTTCACCCCTGTATGAACTGAGCGGTCCCCCCGTCCTCCCCCCTCCGCTCAGCACACATCGCACTGATGGGGTGATTTCAGACCTGATCGTAGATGTTCTAAATTTAGCACATCTACGATCAGTTTCCCTAAACGCCGCCGGCCGGCCCCCTCCCACCCAGCGACTGCCTCGGCCTGTCAGTCAGGCAGAGGCGATCGCTGGGCTACGAGAGCCGTGGCTGTCTGCCATGCGCCGGTGCACTGTGGCACCGGGCGCACGCGCAGCAGCGATCAGGTCTGAATTAGCCCCTGAGTGCTGAGCGGGGCGAGAGATGTGTGCTGAGCGGTCTGTGATAGATCGTTCAGCACACATCTCCCTGTGTGTACCCCCTGTAAAGCCCCGTACACACTAGACAAGAAAATGAAAGATCTCGCTCAGAAGTCCCGATCTGAGCGAGATCTTTCACAATCTCGTCCAGTGTGTACACTCAACGTCGTTATTGATGCGCCCTCCCTGTAGACAACGTTCATCCTATAATATACAAGCATCTTTTATCTAATTTTTCTTCCTTGATCATTTTTGGCTAACCGTTCTGGTGAAAGATGTGTCCTGCTTTGTTATAGAGGACATTTGTTTCCTACAAAGTCATTGTACGCTATGACATACTGTGCTCATGTCCAGTGTTCATGCTAAACAGAGTAAGATTAATCACTGTGTACATCCCCATGTCTTCAGTAGAAACAAATCCCATTTCTCTGTCCCTAGACTGGACTCGTTAAGTACTTTTACCTTGAAGACTGGCAGTATGTGAATGAATATCGGCACCCGGTCAGCGTGAAGAAGGTCTTTCCTGATCTGTCTGGAACTAGATTGGTTTTAATTGATGAGAAGACTGAAGGCTTTGTATATTGCCCAGTAAGTAGTATAAGGATGTGTAGAACTCCTCATTTGGTCTCTATGTTTGGTTATAATGTCTCAGTGAGTTCTCACCTTGTCAGCACAATCTTGATAGTGGAACATACTCTACAAATATATATATATTGTTATTTGATGCTCAATTCTGATTACAACATCACCTTGAGTAACCAAGCACATAAACACTTTATATGGAAAACAATATTCACAGTGTATTCTGTATGAATATGATGAGCTTGGTTGAGGACAGACAGTGTTGTGTTTTTGTTTTTATTTAAAACACCTTTTATTTGTTTATTCAGTAAAATTATACCAATTACATAGATTAAGTGCAAATTACTAAAATAAATAATGTGCATATAGGGGGTAATTCTGAGTTAATCACAGCAGCAAGTTTATTAGCAATTGGGCAAAACCATGTGCACTGCAGGGGAGGCAGATATAACATGTGCAGAGAGAGTAAGATTTGGGTGGGTTATTTTGTTTCTGTTCAGGGTAAATACTGGCTGCTTTTTTTTTTACACTGCAAATTAGATTGCAGATTGAACTCACCACACCCAAATCTATCTCTCTCTGCACATGTTATATCTGTCCCCCCTGCAGTGCACATGGTTTTGCCCAACTGCTAAAAAATATCCTTCTGCGATCAACTTGGAATTACCCCCTATGTGTATGGTTTTAACTTATAATAATATGCAATTTTAATAGCTGGTCTCTAATGTCTGGATCAGTTCGTCCTAAAATGACCTAGGACTTGATGGCAAGGAGAGGTTGCAAGTATTCCTAATTAATGGTATACTAATTATTATTATAGCTCTTGTATTAATATCAACAATACCCATATAGCGGCATAGTGTATATCAGTGGTTGCTGCTAGGGACTGGAGGAGACAGACCCCATCCCCTCACCGCAAATGCTAGGGACTGGAGGAGACAGACCCCACCCTCTCACAGCTCTCAGTGACTTCTAGGGACTGGAGGAGACAGACCCCACCCCCTCACAGCTCTCAGCGGATGCTAGCGACTGGAGGAGACAGACCCCACCCCCTCACAGCTGTCAGCGGATGCTAGGGACTGGAGGAGACAGACCCCACCCCCTCACAGCGCTCAGCGAATGCTAGGGACTGGAGTAGACAGACCCCACCCCCTCACAGCTCACAGCGGATGCTAGGGACTGGAGGAGACAGACCCCACTCCCTCACGGCTCTCAGAAGCTGTTAGAGACCGGAGGAGACAGGCCCCTCCCCTCGGTCACTGACATTTAGGAGGCTGGAGCAGTGAAAGCACAAAGGAGGTTTGTAGCCTTCTATCAGCCAGAGCTGGGACCCCTATACAGCAGCCACCCCTCTGACTCACCCCCCCCCCCGCCCCCTCACTCCCCCCAGCTTCCTCTCTGAGCGTGTGCACTCTCACTTAAACCTGCTACGGGTGTGTCTGAACTCACTGTTACACTGTTATAATGGTCACCATGGGGCAATATTAACTCAGGTAACTTAAACAAAACCTGCTGCACTAAAGTTGCTATCCATTTGGTGCGGTACAGTGGATCCTTCTGTAATTTATCTGTCACATTTGTGTAATACATTTGTCTAATAATAGTTGTTAAAAAAAATATTTCAGGGCTAAACAAACTACAAATTACTTTTTAAGTGGAAGTTTTATAAGGTGGGAGTATTAACTGGTGAGAGAGTATTCTGAAGGTGAAGAACCACATCAAAAGAAAAAGCTTTCATTGCTTTGTGCCCGGATTATTATGTTTATTAATGTATTTATTTATATGCAATTCTTTCTGAAGCTTGGCAAAGACATTTCAGATTGCAATTTCAGGACTTGAAATTTCCCTTTAGTTTTATAATTTGTGTTTTGTTCATTTTCTTTCAGCTAAATGACAATTTGTACGAGATTCCGAACTTCTCTCCGACAATTAAAGGCATCTTATGGGAGAACTGGGCATTGGATAAAGGGGTCTTTTGTGCGTTTGACGATGATAAAGTGTTTACTTATGTCTTTCATAAAGATACCATACAAGGTATGCCACTACATATAATCTCCTGTACAGCTTATATAATTGTACAGGGAAAATAGATCGCCCTCTGGCTACAGAAGTTCTGGGTTCCCTGAAAATATTTTCAGTAGCATTGGGGAACAAACTCAAGACATCTAAATACTGTTTCTTGAAAAGCAAAGACTTCCATTTACAGTATGCTGACATAAATGTAACAATCAATATAAAGGCAGTGGTTTATAATAAAAGTATTGTAATCTAGATATGTTCGCATACATTTTTGCTGCAACCCCTCTTGGCACGCCATGACGCATCAGAATATTCTAGCATTGGGCGTATTTTGTGCAGAAAATGCGTCTTTTTACAACGCAATGTGTCTAGGACACACGAGGAGACTGACATTTGTATATCTGTGTTCGACTGAGTCTGAATCTGTACACGAGGTGCTGCAATGTAGCAGCCACAGCTTTTTTCTAACACAAGTTTTGTTCTGCTCCATATACAGACTCAGTCACACACAATATACTGTACAAGTGTCATATATCAAATTAATCAGCACAGTCTCCTTGTGCATCCTAGTCCAATTGTGTTGCGACTAAGAAGCATCTTCAGCAGAGTTGCACGGGACCTGTCGGCTCACTCACACCAGCCATCTCGCGCTGCGTGGCGTATTGAGGCTGGATTAATGAGGACGGATCTGTATATTTGTAATTTAAAGAAGTAGAATGTAACTATCAACTTAACCTTTGTGTCTGGTAAAGTATCTGAGGGCAGTCGTAGTGCTATGTCTACATCAGGTTGCTGTCTGCTGAATAAAGGGCCTGATTGAGAGACGAATACTAATTTCGCTGCGCTGCGGCTGTGCGAAAATATGCAAAAGCATCATGGAGTCCTCTGATGTTAAAAGACGCCAACTGCATGCTTCTGTGATCCAATGGCCGCATCTAAGGGCGAATCATCGGATCCTCTGCATGGACATTGGACATCTGAGTAACCCTCAGGTTACCCAGGATGTCCGACTAAACCACGCTGCCTGGGCCAGTGGAGCTGCCTCCGTGGAGGCTGCCACTGGCTTAGGCACACCCAGAGAACAGGGCAGATACACCCCCATTTTCTGGAACGGTCAACCGCCACGCCCCCAAATGGCTGCAGACTATCATTCACCTGGCGTCTGCAGCTGCACTGCAACCAACATTGCAGGCCAAGATCTGCTCATGCGCAGATTATCAAAAATCAGAGATTTGTGTGAATATCAATTCACCGTAAATCTCTGAATCAGGCCTAAGCCAGAACACTGATACCGACGTTTGTTAACGATACTAATGATTGTGCCACAAACATTAAATGCCACTTCCTACAAGTCTGCTAACTATTCCATGCAAACACCTAACGTGCTTTATCGTTTTGTCTTTATGGGGTTTTTGTTTTGTATTTTGCAGGCTCCAAAGTAATTTTAGCGGGTGGTACCAAGCTGCCTTATGGCCATAAGCCGATTCTCTTACACAATGGGGAACTGACCTGCCAGACCCAGAGTGGGATGTTGAACAGTATCTATCTAAGCACTCACAACTTCCTCGTCAACATGAAAGATGCAGATTCCAAAGAGCTGGTGAAAATGCTAACACAGGCTCTCATGCTGCGAAGGTAGGTCTGCAGTTCCTCAGTCGTCATTGTTATAACAGGTGTCCGACAGAATGACCACAGGAGTGTACATTGTTGTCAGGAGCCCGTTTTGGTGATTTGATGTATGTTCATTTCACTCTGGACATACTTTGAGGTATTGCAGCTGCCACTGGCCAATCCGCCTCACTTAAGGGGTGGGGAGGGGGGGCTTTCACTTTGGATCTCCCAGGGTTGGAGTATGCACAACACACTGCCCGAACCATCCATAGATATATCTGCAGATCAATTGATCTGCAGATATATCGATCAGTGTGTACTCACCTTAAGTTCATAAAGCTTTGTGTTTATTATAGATCAGGAATAAGAAGAATGTTGCAGAAGTGTCTGTAGTTGTGGGCAGCCGCGGAAGTCTGATTTGCTACCATATGCTAATGTAACAATCTGTAGGGCTAATGCAGAGTTTGTGTATCTGCAAGTGAGATGCTGTGCCACCCACTGATTTTGTGCCAGCCGCCGCACTCATGGTCACTAGTATTGGCACCTGCACTAGGCCCATGTCAGACAAGAATTCCATCAGAAGCAGGCCTCCCTTCCAGTGCCGTAACTAGGTGGGGGCCAATGGTGCATTGCCCACAGCGCAAATGCACTGAGGGCGCACCTCATGGCACCACACCCGCACGGCCGCACTTGTACACTGACTCTAACTCCGGCTGGCCGCCGCCGCCGCTGCTGCACGGGAGCACTGCTGCTGCTGGCGCTGACAGCTTCTCATTAAATTATGCTCGAGTCGGACAGCCGCGGCCTGCGAGCAGAGCGCAGGAAGTTTTTTCAGAGGAGGGGGTATCCGCTCCTCCCCGCTCCTGGCTCCTCCTCACCCCTGGCTCCTCCTCTTTGAGGCCAGCATCTGCCGGGGACAAAAGATTGCGCTGTCAGATGCCCGGCGCCGGCGGGGAGCGGGCACTGACGACAACTCTTAGGCCAGGTCACCACATCTTCAAGTTCCAGCCACCCCACAAACACAGGTAGCTGGGCTGGCGGATTGGGGTAGGAGGGGGGAGGTTTCTGACTGCTGTCAAACTTACACTCTCACTCTCTCTGTAACCCCCCCCCCCCCGACTCTGCTGCCGTAATGTGTAAAAATGGGGGACTGCTGCCATGATGTGTAAAAAAGGGGGACAGTACTGCTGTAATGTGTAAAAAGGGGGCCAGTGCTGCCGTAATGGGTAAAAAGGGGGACTGTTGCCGTACTGTGTAAAAAGGCGGACTGCTGCCGTAATGTGTAAAAAGGGGGACAGTGCTGCCGTAATGTGTAAAAAGGGGGACAGTGCTGCCGTAATGGGTAAAAAGGGGGACAGTGCTGACGTAATGGGTAAAAAGGAGGACTGTTGCCGTAATGTGTAAAAAGGCGGACTGGTGCCGTAATGTGTAAAAAGGGGGACAGTGCTGCCGTAATGTGTAAAAAGGGGGACAGTGCTGCCGTAATGGGTAAAAAGGGGGACAGTGCTGCCGTAATGGGTAAAAAGGGGGACTGTTGCCGTAATGTGTAAAAAGGCGGACTGCTGCCGTAATGTGTAAAAAGGGGGACAGTGCTGCCGCAATGTGTAAAAAGGGGACTGCTGCCGTAATGTGTAAAAAGGGGGACTGTTGCCGTAATGTGTAAAAAGGCGGACTGCTTCCATAATGTGTAAAAAGGGGGACAGTGCTGCCGTAATGGGTAAAAAAGGGGACGCTGTCTGCTGTAATGTGTAAAAAGGGGGACGCTGTCTGCCGTAATGTGTAAAAAGGGGACGCTGTCTGCCGTAATGTGTAAAAAGGGGGATGCTGTCTGCCGTAATGTGTAATAAGGGGGACGCTGTCTGCCGTAATGTGTAATAAGAGGACGCTGTCTACCATAATGTGTAAAAAGGGGGACGCTGTCTGCCGTAATGTGTAAAAAGGGGCTCTACCTGGTGTAGTGGCGCTACTGTGCGGCATCATTTTAATAATGGAGACTACTGTGCACCATACTATGAATTGGTATTATTTTGTGGCCATGCCCCTTCCCCATGAAGCCACGCCCCTATATATTTTTCACGCGCCTGCGGCGCGCACTGCCCCTATCTTGCATCGGGGGGGGCGCCAATGCCGTTTCTTGCACACAGCGCTAAAATGCCTAGTTACGGCACTGCTCCCTTCCCCATACCCACTACTCAGAATCTGCCCTATACCCTTTCATTGTTCACACCCATTTACCACCCAAAGATACAGAAAGACAGATCTGGCCAAGTTCCGTCTGACTCTGACTAGTATGTACATATCCAGAGATGTATAAAGAGCCTAATTCATGTTTGTACGCATTGCTGATGTTCACGCATCGGATGTGCACATTGCTGATTTGTGGAAGCCTCCCTGCCTCCGCAGCTAGGCATGCAGAGCCGCCATATTTCGGGGACGCAGCGGCCGCATGCGATGTCACGCAGCCACCCCAAACCCGCCTCCGTTTCCAACGAAACACCCGCCCAACCCCGAGTCGACGCCCCCGCAACGCCATGTCGATGCCCTGCGAATGCCTCTGCCCGTCAGTCAGAAAGAAGCATCAGCATAACTGAAATGCGACCGCATCTCCCTGGCCCACGCAGTGCGGATCCTGCATGTGCGCACTATGGCGTCCTTAGGCCCTATTTGAGAAATTCCCCTAAGAACTTGAAGCCTGGTTGTTGTCCCTAATACTGTAGTTTAGAAAAGAGTTTTTATTTAAGGAAGATTTCATGTGTAACTAATTCCTATAAAACTACTGAATTACATGGAGGATCATTATTATATTTAATGAATTATATAAACTTATACATTCTATAAATGACATTATGCATCTTTACTTATGTACACATTACTAACCGCTATGGGGGTTATTCAGAGATAAACACAGATTGCTGCATACGCAGCCAGATCTGCGTTCATCTCTGCACATGCTGGGGGCCGCCCAGCACAGGTCAAGGTCACCCAGCATGTGTAGCACCGCCCAGCACAGGGCAACATCACCCAGCATGTGTAGCACCGCCCAGCACAGGGCAAGGCCGCCCAGCATGTGTGAGGCCGCCTCCAGATGCATCCACAATCTAATTGCAGACGCATCGGAACCAAGGTTGACCCCTGGCAGCGCAGCTTGGCTATGCTATCAGACGGGCAGCGGCCATTTTTTTTAATTATGGGAGCTGCTGCATGTTACATCACGCAGCCGCCCCGAAAACGGTCCCGGGCCGCCCCCGTTCACCCCGTCCCCCCAACACCATGTTGCCACTCCGCAAACGCCGGCCGCTGTCAATCACATTGCAGTTGCATCCATCGGGGATGCGACCGCAATGTGTGTGTCCGCGCAGCCGCTGTGCAGCCGCTGCGCATGCAAAGTTTGCCGCCAAACTGTGCAGCGGGCTGCATCAGCGGCTGGGTCTGAATGATCCTCTATATGCATATTTTAGTTTGAATATTTTCTGCTGATTTATGGTTAAAATGTGATATTCTTTTACATTTTTTTATTTATTTTATAATTGAATTGTTTTTATAGGTTTGTTTATTTGCCCATCTTTATATATCCAACTAGGATGTTAGAAACGTTTAATGTTTTTATACATTGAAGAATAAATCTTTCAAACTATAATTTGTTCTATTCAAAATATACAGTATGTAGCGCAGCTTCTTTACCCTCCTTTGGGCTATTATGTAGGGGATGACTTATTTCGGAGAAGTAGCTTTTTTACTTTGTACAGTGCATCCGGAAAGTGTTCACAGCGCTTCACTTTTTCCACATTTTGTTATGTTACAGCCTTATTCCAAAATGGAATAAATGAATTTTCTCTAACGTCCTAGTGGATACTGGGGTTCTGTACTTCAGTACCATGGGGTATAGATCGAGTCCACTGAAGCCTGGCACTTTAAAACCTTTAGTGTGTGTATGTGTGTGCTGGCTCCTCCCCTCTATGCCCCTCCTACCAGACTCAGTTTTAGAAAATGTGCCCAAGGAGCCGGGTGCATCTCTCTGGAGCTCCAGAGAGTTTCCTTTATTTTTATTTTAGTTTGTTATTTTCAGGTAGCTCTGGTTGGCAACCAGTCTACCTGCTTCGTGAGACTTAGAGGAGGGACCGAGCCAACCTGCTGAGGGTTAATGGTTCGTAATCCCAGCTGACGGGACACTGAGCTCCTGAGGTACTGATCACACATCGTTAGTATGTGTGCCCACACCAGCAGCTAGCCGCCACCCTCTAACAAATGACAAATGCCGAAGTTTCAAGATGTGGTGAGTGCTACACTGGGGTCCCTGGTTAGCGGGTCCCCGGTGCAGTTTGGCGGCAAGTCTCGTAGAGGTCACGGGCCTAGAGCTGCGGTGCCCACCGCGGACAAACTGGCTCAGGGCTGATGCCCCACAGTGCTCACTGTCACTGAAGGCTTTGTGTGCAATGTATACATTTTCTCTATCGTCCTAGTGGATGCTGGGGTTCCTGAAAGGACCATGGGGAATAGCGGCTCCGCAGGAGACAGGGCACAAAAAGTAAAGCTTTAGGATCAGGTGGTGTGCACTGGCTCCTCCCCCTATGACCCTCCTCCAAGCCTCAGTTAGATTTTTGTGCCCGGCCGAGAAGGGTGCAATCTAGGTGGCTCTCCTAAAGAGCTGCTTAGAAAAGTTTAGCTTAGGTTTTTTATTTTACAGTGAGTCCTGCTGGCAACAGGATCACTGCAACGAGGGACTTAGGGGAGAAGAAGTGAACTCACCTGCGTGCAGGATGGATTGGCTTCTTTGGCTACTGGACATTAGCTCCAGAGGGACGATCACAGGTACAGCCTGGATGGTCACCGGAGCCTCGCCGCCGGCCCCCTTGCAGATGCTGAAACGAGAAGAGGTCCAGAATCGGCGGCAGAAGACTCCTCAGTCTTCTTAAGGTAGCGCACAGCACTGCAGCTGTGCGCCATTTCCTCTCAGCACACTTCACACGGCAGTCACTGAGGGTGCAGGGCGCTGGGAGGGGGGCGCCCTGGGAGGCAAATGAAAACCTTTTTTGGCTAAAAATACCTCACATATAGCCTCCGGGGGCTATATGGAGATATTTAACCCCTGCCAGAATCCATTAAAGAGCGGGAGACGAGCCCGCCGAAAAAGGGGCGGGGCCTATCTCCTCAGCACACAGCGCCATTTTCCCTCACAGAAAGGCTGGAGGGAAGGCTCCCAGGCTCTCCCCTGCACTGCACTACAGAAACAGGGTTAAAACAGAGAGGGGGGGCACTAATTTGGCGTTAGAAATATATATAAAAGATGCTATAAGGGAAAACACTTATATAAGGTTGTCCCTATATAATTATAGCGTTTTTGGTGTGTGCTGGCAAACTCTCCCTCTGTCTCTCCAAAGGGCTAGTGGGTCCTGTCCTCTATCAGAGCATTCCCTGTGTGTGTGCTGTGTGTCGGTACGTGTGTGTCGACATGTATGAGGACGATGTTGGTGAGGAGGCGGAGCAATTGCCTGTAATGGTGATGTCACTCTCTAGGGAGTCGACACCGGAATGGATGGCTTATTTAGGGAATCACGTGATAATGTCAACACGCTGCAAGGTCGGTTGACGACATGAGACGGCCGACAAACAATTAGTACCGGTCCAGACGTCTCAGAAACACCGTCAGGGGTTTTAAAACGCCCGTTTACTTTAGTCGGTCGACACAGACACAGACACGGACACTGAATCCAGTGTCGACGGTGAATAAACAAACGTATTCCTTATTAGGGCCACACGTTAAGGGCAATGAAGGAGGTGTTACATATTTCTGATACTACAAGTACCACAAAAGAGGGTATTATGTGGGATGTGAAAAAACTACCGTAGTTTTTCCTGAATCAGATAAATTAAATGAAGTGTGTGATGATGCGTGGGTTCCCCCCGATAGAAAATTATGGGCGGTATACCCTTTCCCGCCAGAAGTTAGGGCGCGTTGGGAAACACCCCTTAGGGTGGATAAGGCGCTCACACGCTTATCAAAACAAGTGGCGGTACCGTCTATAGATAGGGCCGTCCTCAAGGAGCCAGCTGACAGGAGGCTGGAAAATATCATAAAAAGTATATACACACATACTGGTGTTATACTGCGACCAGCGATCGCCTCAGCCTGGATGTGCAGAGCTGGGGTGGCTTGGTCGGATTCCCTGACTAAAAATATTGATACCCTTGACAGGGACAGTATTTTATTGACTATAGAGCATTTAAAGGATGCATTTTCTATATATGCGAGATGCACAGAGGGATATTTGCACTCTGGCATCAAGAGTAAGTGCGATGTCCATATCTGCCAGAAGATGTTTATGGACACGACAGTGGTCAGGTGATGCAGATTCCAAACGGCACAAAGGTGTATTGCCGTATAAAGGAAGAGGAGTTATTTGGGGTCGGTCCATCGGACCTGGTGGCCACGGCAACTGCTGGAAAATCCACCGTTTTTACCCTAAGTCACATCTCTGCAGAAAAAGACACCGTCTTTTCAGCCTCAGTCCTTTCGTCCCTATAAGAGTCATATCTGCCCAGGGATAGAGGAAAGGGAAGAAGACTGCAGCAGGCAGCCCATTCCCAGGAACAGAAGCGTTCCACCGCTTCTGCCAAGCTCTCAGCATGACGCTGGGACCGTACAGGACCCCTGGATCCTACATGTAGTATCCCAGGGGTACAGATTGGAATGTCGAGACGTTTCCCCTTCGCAGGCTCCTGAAGTCTGGTTTACCAAGGTCTCCCTCCGACAAGGAGGCAGTATGGGAAACAATTCACAAGCTGTATTCCCAGCAGGTGATAATCAAATTACCCCTCCTACAACAAGAAAAGGGGTATTATTCCACATTATATTGTGGTACTGAAGCCAGAAGGCTAGGTGAGACCTATTCTAAATCTAAAAAAATTTGAACACTTACAAAGGTTCAAATCAAGATGGAGTCACTCAGAGCAGTGATAACGAACCAGGAAGAAGGGGACTATATAGTGTCCCGAGACATCAGGGATGCTTACCTCCATGTCCAAAATTTGCCCTTCTCACTAAGGGTACCTCAGGTTCGTGGTACAGAACTGTCACTATCAGTTTCAGACGCTGCCGTTTGGATTGTCCACGGCACCCCGGGTCTTTACCAAGGTAATGGCCGAAATGATGATTCTTCTTCGAAGAAAAGGCGTCTTAATTATCCCTTACTTGGACGATCTCCTGATAAGGGCAAAGTCCAGGGAACAGTTGGAGGTCGGAGTAGCACTATCTCGGATACTGCTACAACAGCACGGGTGGATTCTAAATATTCCAAAATCGCAGCTGATCCCGACGACAAGTCTGCTGTGCCTAGGGATGATTCTGGACACAGTCCAGAAAAAGGTGTTTCTCCCGGAAGAGAAAGCCAGGGAGTTATCCGAGCTAGTCAGGAACCTCCTAAAATCAGTGCATCATTGCATAAGGGTCCTGGTAAAGATGGTGACTTCCTACGAAGCAATTCCATTCGGCAGATTTCACGCAAGAATTTTTCAGTGGGATCTGCTGGACAAATGGTCCGGATCGCATCTTCAGATGCATCAGTGGATAACCCTAGGACAAGGGTGTCTCTCCTGTGGTGGTTACAGAGTGCTCATCTTCTAGAGGGCCGCAGATTCGGCATTCAGGATTGGATGCTGGTGACCACGGAGGCCAGCCCGAGAGGCTGGGGAGCAGTCACACAAGGAAAAAATTTCCAGGGAGTGTGATCAAGTCTGGAGACTTTTCTCCACATAAATATACTGGAGCTAAGGGTAAATTTATAATACTCTAAGCTTAGCAAGACCTCTGCTTCAAGGTCAGCCGGTATTGATCCAGTGGGAAAAACATCACGGCAGTCGCCCACGTAAATAGACAGGGCGGCACAAGAAGCAGGAGGGCAATGGCAAAAACTGCAAGGACTTTTCGCTGGGCGGAAAATCATGTGATAGCACTGTCAGCAGTGTTTCATTCCGGGAATGGAAACTGGGAAGCAGACTTCCTCAGCAGGCACGACCTCCACCCGGCAGAGTGGAAACTTCATCGGGAAGTTTTCCACATGATTGTAAACCGTTGGGAAATACCAAAGGTGGACATGATGGCGTCCCGTCTGAACAAAAAACGGGACAGGTATTGCGCCAGGTTAAGAGACCCTCAGGCAATAGCTGTGGACGTTCTGGTAACACCATGGATGTACCAGTCGGTGTATGTGTTCCATCCTCTGCTTCTCATACCTAAGGTACTGAGACTTATAAGACGTAGAGGAGTAAGAACTATACTCATGGCTCCGGATTGGCCAAGAAGGACTTGGTACCCGGAACTTCAAGAGATGCTCACAGAGGACTTATGGCCTCTGCCGCTAAGAAGGGACTTGTTTCAGCAAGTACCATGTCTGTTCCAAGACTTACCGCAGCTGCGTTTGACGGCATGGCGGTGGAACGCCGGATCCTAAGGGAAAAAGGCATTCCGGAAGAGGTCATTCCTACCCTGGTCAAAGCCAGAAAGGAGGTGACCGCACAACATTATCACCACATGTGGCAAAAATATGTTGCGTGGTGTGAGGCCAGAAAGGCCCCACGAAGAAATTTCAACTCGGTCGATTCCTGCATTTCCTGCAAACAGGAGTGTCTATGGGCCTCAAATTGGGGTCCATTAAGGTTCAAATTTCGGCCCTGTCGATTTTCTTCCAGAAAGAAGTGGCTTCAGTTCCTGAAGTCCAGAAGTTTGTCAAGGGAGTATTGCATATACAACCCCCTTTTGTGCCTCCAGTGGCACTGTGGGATCTCAACGTAGTTCTGGGATTCCTCAAATCACATTGGTTTAAAACCAGTCAAATCTGTGGATTTGAAGCATCTCACATGAAAAGTGACCATGCTCTTGGCCCTGGCCTGGACCAGGCGAGTGTCAAATTGGTGGTTTTTTTCTCAAAAAAGCCCATATCTGGTTGTCCATTTGGACAGGGCAGAGCTGCGGACTCGTCCCCAGTTCTCTCCCTAAGGTGGTGTCAGTGTTTCACCTGAACCAGCTTATTTTGGTGCCTTGCGCCTACTAGGGACTTGGAGGACTCCAGGTTGCTAGATGTTGTCAGGGCCCTGTAAATATAGGTTCCAGGACGGCTGGAGTCAGGAAAACTGACTTGCTGTTATCCTGTATGCACCCAACAAACTGGGTGCTCTTGCTTCTAAGCAGACTATTGCTAGTTGGATGTGTAATACAATTCAGCTTGCACATTCTGTGGCAGGCCTGCCACAGCCAAAATATGTAAATGCCCATTCCACAAGGAAGGTGGGCTTATCTTGGGCGGCTGCCCGAGGGGTCTCGGCTTTACAACTTTGCCGAGCGGCTATTTAGTCAGGGGCAAACACGTTGGTAAAATCCTACAAATTTGATACCCTGGCTAAGGAGGACCTGGAGTTCTCTCATTCGGTGCTGCAGAGTCATCCGCACTCTCCCGCCCGTTTGGGAGCTTTGGTATTATCCCCATGGTCCTTTCAGGAACCCCAGCATCCACTAGGACGATAGAGAAAATAAGAATTTACTTACCGATAATTCTATTTCTCGGAGTCCGTAGTGGATGCTGGGCGCCCATCCCAAGTGCGGATTATCTGCAATACTTGTACATAGTTACAAAAATCGGGTTATTATTGTTGTGAGCCATCTTTTCAGAGGCTCCGCTGTTATCATACTGTTAACTGGGTTCAGATCACAGGTTGTACAGTGTGATTGGTGTGGCTGGTATGAGTCTTACCCGGGATTCAAAATCCTTCCTTATTGTGTACGCTCGTCCGGGCACAGTATCCTAACTGAGGCTTGGAGGAGGGTCATAGGGGGAGGAGCCAGTGCACACCACCTGATCCTAAAGCTTTACTTTTTGTGCCCTGTCTCCTGCGGAGCCGCTATTCCCCATGGTCCTTTCAGGAACCCCAGCATCCACTACGGACTCCGAGAAATAGAATTATCGGTAAGTAAATTCTTATTTTCTGATGTGTAAATAACGTGGCCAGTATTTCCTATTACTCAGGGACCGCGCGCCATTACAAGGAGCGGGGCTTCCCGGATCGGGACCTGAGACGGGAAGGCGCCATTTCCTGCTGCTGCGGATCGTTCAGGCTGTATGTACGCTGCTCCTCCGGTGACCCACGCTGCTACAAGGCTCTGTACTGGTACCAGGGGGCCATAGAAGGGGGGAGCACACCAGCGGCACGCTGCACTATTGTCAGGTCATACACTTACGTTACACATTTTACTGCTGTGTGCTGGTGTCCGCTCCTCAGTGTCACTCCAGGGGCACTCTAGGGTCTGTGTGGAGGTGTTGGTCAGTGGGCTGCGCTGTATTACAGTTGTGTAAGATGCCTGTTGACATGGTTATGTGTGCTGCTTGTAACTCAACCCCGTCTTCAGCGAGGTCACTCACATGTGTGAACAATAGCCCTCATTCCGAGTTGTTCGCTCGCTAGCTGCTTTTAGCAGCATTGAACACGCTAGGCCGCCGCTGGGAGTGTATCTTAGCTTAGCAGAATAGCGAACGAAAGATTAGCAAAACTGCTACTAAATAATTATTTGCAGTTTCTGAGTAGCTCCAGACCTACTCACAGATTGCGATCAGCTCAGTCCGTTTAGTTCCTGGTTTGACGTCACAATCACGCCCTGCGTTCGGCCAGCCACTCCCCCGTTTCTCCAGCCACTCCTGCGTTTTTCCCTGACACGCCTGCGTTTTTCCCTGACACGCCTGCGTTTTTTAGCACACTCCCGGAAAACGCTCAGTTACCACCCATAAACTGTCAATCATTCACCGATCAGCAGTGCGACTGAAAAGCGCCGCAGGATCCACAGCAAAACTGCTAAGTTTTTAGTTAAATAACTAAGCGCATGCGCCCTGCGTGCCTTGCGCATGCGCAATTAGCAACAAATCGCAGCATAGCGAAAATCGTCAACGAGCGAACAACTCGGAATGACCCCCAATGTTCCTTCTCTCCACAGGGATACAGTTCACAGGCTCCTGACTGGCTGGATAGTTTTAAAAGCATGATTCAGAATGTAAATTCAGAATTAGCTGCATCTAAAAAAGAGAGACAGGTGTTAAAACACTCTATTGATTGTGTGGCCAATGCAGCAGATACCAGAAAGGTTTCTCAGCCCCCTCTAGTGGTTTCTCGTAAACGCTCACTACCTCACCTCAGGAGCTCCAGTCTGATTCTGACCAGCCTGATGTGGATGATGATGATGATGATATGGATGAGTACAGCTCTCTGTCCCCTGGGATGGAGGCTCTTATTTTTGCTGTAAGAGAGGTCCTTCACATACCGGATCAGGAGGCAGAACCAGATGAGGAGTTGTACTTTAATGTTAGACCAAAGACCTCAGCAACTTTTCTTTTGTCTAAAGAATTAAACTCAATGGCCAGGGAGGCTTGGTTAAACCCTGATAAAAAAATAAAAAATTCCTTGAGAGGTTTTTAACTACTCTTCTCCTCCCAACTGAGGACAGAAAGTTATGGGAAAAAAACCCACGTCAGTCGATACATCTGTATCCAGACTGTCTAAGAAATTGGTGCTGCCTGTACCAGGGCTATATCCCTTAAAGAGCCAGCTGACCGTAAAATTGAGACCACACTCAAGGCAATTTATATGGCAGTGGGTGCAGCACAACACCCCACAATTGTTTGTGGGTGGATTTCCAGGGCGGCAGTCAAGTGGTCTGATATTGTTATTGACTGTTTAGGCTCTCTGCCCCAGGATGAGGTCATTACTCTGCAGCAACATATACAGGACGCTGCAAATTTTATGAGCGAGGCTATTAAGGAGTTGTGTAAGATAAATGGCCGCACTTCTGCTATGGCTGTTTCAGCGCGCAGAGCTTTGTGGTTACGTCAGTGGTCGGCAGACGCTGATTCCAAAAAGGGTGATGCCCTGTTTCCAAACAGGGAATCTTTACAGGTGATGCCCTCTTTGGAAACAAATTAAATAAATGGATGTCCCAAGCAACGGTGGGTATGTCTACCTATCTGCCGTCGGCTGTGCCACCTGTTCTTACACAGGGCTCTCCTTGCAGTCCTTTCATGAGGCAGGGGTCGAGGGGTCTCCACCACTTCCAGAGGATCTCGTGGTAAGTCCCGTAAGCCTGCCACTGCTGTCTCCCTGGACCAGACCACCGGATCCACTGCCGCTAAGTCTTCCGCGTGACGGTTGGCCCCAGCAGCAAAGCGACTTTTAGGTAGGTGCTCGCTTTCAACACTTCGCCCACGTGTGGGCGTAGTCCTGCTGGGACCCTTGGGTGAGGGACCTCATTTCCCAAGGATACTGGCTGGAATTTCAAACACTCCCTCCTCACAGATTTTTCAAGTCGGGCTTACCAGCTTTACCGGCAGCAAGAGTTTCCTTGCAAGAGGCTACTCAAAAACTTTTGCGGACAGGGGTGTTCCAGTACCTCCTCCGTTACGCAACAGGGGTTTTTACTCCAGTCTTTTTGTCGTTCCCAAACCAGACGGTTCGGAATGCCCCACCTTGACCCTGAAGTCTCTGCGGGTGTTCCAAGTTCAAGATGGAATCCCTGCGGGTGGTGGTGTCCGCTTTGGAGGATGGGGAGTTCCTGGTGTCTCTGGATGTCAAGGATGCTTACCTACACATTCCCATGTGGTCCCCCCCATCAGGCTTACCTCAGGTTCGCCATATTGGATGACCATTTCCAGTTTCAGGCCTTACCCTTCGACTTATCCACAGCTCCAAGGGTCTTCACCAAAGTCATGGCGGAGATGATGCTGCAACTGCGCAGGATGGGTGTCAACATAGTCCCCTACTTGGACGACCTCCTAATAAACGCTGTGTACAGGGAGCATCTGCTGCACAGCATCGACCTGACGACTCGCCTACTTACGGATCATGGGTGGATCCTAAATTTTCAGAAATCTCACCTGGAACCGACCAAACGTCTTGAGTTCCTGGGAATGATACTGCATACGGTGTCTCAAAAGGTGTTTCTCCCAATGGACAAGGCCTTGTCTATCCAGGCTATGGTTCGTTCGGTGCTCTGTCCTCCCAAGGTATCCATACATCTTTGCATCAGGTTTACTGGGCAAGATGATGGCTGCTTACGAGGCATTCCAATACAGCAGATTTCATGCCCAACCATTTCAGCTGGATCTGCTGGACAAATGGTCGGGGTCTCACTTTCACATGCATCAGGAAGTGACCTTATCTCCGAGAGCCCAGATTTCTCTGTTATGGTGGCTACAAGTTCCTCGCCTGGTGGAAGGCAGGAGTTTCAATATCCACTCGTGGATTCTACTGACAACGGATGCAAGCCTCCGGGGTTAGGGGGCTGTGATTCAAAGGTCCCAGTTCCAGGGGATATGGTCAAGACAGGAATCTGCTCTACCAATAAACATCCTGGAACTCGGGGCAATCTACAATGCTCTTCTGCAGGCTTCTCATCTCCTGAGGGATCGGGCGATCCAGGCTCAATCGGACAACGCCACGGTGAAGGCATACATAAACCGACAAGGGGCAACAAGAAGCAGAGCAGCGATGCGAGAAGTGTCAAAAATCCTCCTCTGGGCAGAGGCCAATGCAAGGGCCATCTCAGACATATTCATTCCAGGAGTGGACAACTGGGAAGCGGACTTCCTCAGCAGACACGACCTCCATCCGGGGGAATGGGGTCTACATCCCCTGGTGTTTCAACAATTACTTCACCGGTGGGGCTGTCCGCAGATAGTCCTGATGGCTTCTCGTCTCAACAAAAAGCTATGCTACTACTGTTCCAGAATGAGGGATCCCCAGGCTGTAGCAGTGGACGCACTGACGACGCCTTGGCCGTACCAGTTTGTGTATCTGTTCCCTCCTATACCGCTCATCCCAAGAGTTCTCAAAAGACTAAGAAGGGAAAGCGTTCTAGCAATTCTAATTGCTCCGGATTGGCCTCGACTGGCGTGGTACTCGAACCTCCTAAAAGGATTTTCTTCAACAAGGTCCGTTCGTCTATCCAGACTTACAGTGGCTACATTTGACGGCTTGGAAGTTGAGAGGGAGTTTCTAGCAAGAAAATGTCTTCCCTATCGAGTTATTTCCACCATGATCCAAGCAAGGAAGATGGTGACGTCCAAACATTATCATCGTATCTGGAAGAAGTATGTTTCCTGGTGTGAAAGTAGAAAGTTGTTTCCCGTGGAGTTTAGAATCGGTCGTTTTCTACTTTTCCTGCATGCTGGAGTGGATCTGGGCCTACGTATAGGCTCTATCAAAGTACAGATTTCTGCACTTTCTATTTTCTTCCAGAAGCAACTTGCCTTATTGGCGAAAGTAAAAACTCTCCTTAAAGGTGTTCTTCATATGCAACCGCCCTTTGTACCGTCCACTGCTCCGTGGGATCTCAATGTGGTTCTATCCTTTCTTCAATCGGATTGGTTTGAACCCTTACATATGGTGGAGTTAAAATTTCTCACCTGGAAGATGGTGATGTTATCGGCATTGGCGTCTGCCAGACGTGTCTCTGAATTAGGGGCCTTATCCTGTAAGAGCCATTATTTGATTTTTCATGAAGACAGGGCGGAACTTAGGGCCCGTCCTCAATTTTTGCCTAAAGTGGTGTCAGCTTTTCATGTGAATCAACCTATTGTGGTTCCAGTGTTGTCCTGAGTACTTGGATGTGGTCAAGGCTTTAAAGATTTATGTCAAAAGGACGGCCCGTCATCTGAAATCTGACTCGCTGTTTGTCCTTTATGACGCCTCCAAGATTGGTCGGGCGGCTTCTAAGCAAACTATTGCTCGCTGGCACCAGTTGACCATTCAACAGGCCTATACTTCGGCGGCTCCGCCTTTGCCGACAAAGTCGGTGGGTTCTTCCAGGGCAGCTGCCCATGGTGTCTCGGCCTTACAGTTGTGCCGAGCCGCAACTTGGTCGGGTTCGAACACGTTTGTTAAATTCTATAGGTTCGACACCTTGGCCAAGGATGACCTTCAATTTGGTCAGGTGGTTTTACAGGGGTCTCAACACTCTCCCACCCGTTTGGGAGCTTTGGGACTTCCCCATGGTACTAAAGTACAGAACCCCAGTATCCACTAGGGTTAGAGAAAATAGAAATGTAATTCCTACCGGTAATTCCTTTTCTCGTAGTCCGTAGTGGATACTGGGCGCCCGCCTCAGTGCTTCAGTCCTGCTTACCTGTGTAAGTATTTGGCTGGCCTTTCAGTTATGGTTGTGTATTGGCTTGTTGCCTCACCGCTGTTGTATTATTCCTTCTCTCATGGTATGTCCGTCTCCTCGGGCACAGTTTCCTAGACTGAGTCTGGTAGGAGGGGCATAGAGGGGAGGAGCCAGCACACACATACACACACTAAAGGTTTTAAAGTGCCAGGCTCCAGTGGACCCAATCTATGCCCCATGGTACTAAAGTACAGAACCCTAGTATCCACTACGGACTACGAGAAAAGGAAGTACCGGTAGGTATTAAATTCCTATTTTTTTCCCTCAAAATTCTACACACAATACCCCATAATGACAATGTGAAAAAATCTTTTTTTAGATTTTTGCATATTTATTAAAAATAAAAAAAAACTAAGATATCACATGTACATAAGTATTCACAGCCTTTGCTCAATACTTTATTTATGTACCTTTGGCATCAATTACAGCCTCAAGTCTTTTAGAATATGATGCTACAAGCTTGGCACACCTATCTTTGGGCAGTTTCGCCCATTCCTCTTTGCAGCACCTCTCAAGCTCCATCAGGTTGGATGGGAAGCGTCAGTGCACAGCCATTTTCAGATCTCTCCAGAGATGTTCAATCGGATACAAGTCTGAGGTCCTGCTGGGCCACTCAAGGACATTCACAGAGGTGTCCTAAAGCCACTCCTTTGATATCTTAGCTGTGTGCTTAGGGTCGTTGTCCTGCTGAAAGATGAACCGTCGCCCCAGTCTGAGGTCAAGAGCAATCTGGAGCAGGTTTTCATCCAGGATGTCTCTGTACATTGCTGCATTTGTCTTTCCCTCTGTCCTGAATAGTCTCCCAGTTCCAGCCGCTGAAAAACATCCCCACAGCATGATGCTGCCAACCTCCATGCTTCACTGTAGGGATGCTATTGGCCTGGTGATGAACAGTGCCTGGTTTTCTCCAAACATGATGCCTGGCATTCACGTTAAAGAGTTCAATCGTTGTCTCATCAGACCAAAGAATTTTGTTTCTCATGGTCTGAGAGTCCTTCAGGTGCATTTTGGCAAACTCCAGGCGGGCTGCCATGTGCTTTTTACTAAGGAGTGGCTTCCGTCTGGCAACTCTACCATACAGGACTGAGTGGTGGATTGCTGCAGAGATATTTGTCCTTCTGGAAGGTTCTCCTCTCTCCACAGAGGAATGCTGTAGCTCTGACAGTGACCATCGGGTTCTTGGTCACCTCCCTGACTAGGGCCATTCTCCCCTGATTGCTCAGTTTAGACGGCCGGACAGCTCTAGGTAGAGTCCTGGTGATTCCGAACTTCTTCCATTTACGCTTGTGTGTGCTAATGTATAGTGTTATGTAGAATTACTTAGTGAAAATAAAAGTATAAAAATAAAAAATGAAATGAAAAAATAAAGAAAAAAATAATAAAGAAAAAAATTAATTAAATAAAGAAAAAAAAATTTTGAATGAAAAAAAAAATGAAAATAGAATTATAAAATAAATAAAAATAAAGTAATAATAAGGGGGGGGATGAGGGTAAAGTGCAATGTTTACAGCTCCTTTAAGAATGATTTGGAGCTTTAGGACACTTAATCAGAAGGGCACAGTCTCTTGGGGTATAACTATCCCTGACTTACCCTATTCTTCTGATGCAAGCGTGACTGGAGGTTCCAGTATTGGTGGCAGCAATTAGGCTGATGGGCAGGCTGGCCTTTTTACTGCCTGTTAGGCCGTAGCTGCCTTCCCACGTCCTCCTCCCGCTAGCCGCACTGTAGCCGCTGCTCCGTCCGATCCGCCGTGACCGGAAGTTCGGGTCTTTACTTCCGGTAGTACGAATGCTGGCGGAGGCGGAGTTAGTGTCCTTAAGAAGCAACCTGAGCAGCTTTTTCTTCACAGCGCAGCAAACTATATCAAATTAATTCTTCCATTTACGGATGATGGAGGACAATGTGCTCATTGGGACCTTCAAAGCAGCAGATATTTTTCTGTACCCTTCCCCAGATTTGTGCCTCGAGACAATCCTGTCTCGGAGGTCTACAGACAATTCCTTTGACTTCATGCTTGGTTTGTGCTCAGACATGCACTGTCAAGTGTGGGACCTTATATAGACCGGTGTGTGCCTTTTACAAATCATGTCCAATCAACTGAATTTACCACAGGTGGACTCCAATTAAGCTGTAGGAACGTCTCAAGGATGATCAGGGGAAACAGGGTGCACCTGAGCTCAATTTTGAGCTTCATGGCAACGGCTGTGAATACTTATGTACATGTGATTTCTTAGTTTTTTTATTTTTTAAAAATTAGCAAAAATCACACAAAAACTTTTTTCACGTTGTCATTATGGGGTAATGTGTGTAGAATTTTGAGGGCAAAAATTAATTTATTCCATTTTGGAATAAGGCTGTAACATAACAAAATGTGAAAAAAGTGAAGCACTGTGAATACTTTGCGGATGCACTGTACTTTTCTGATTATTTTTATTGTGAGTTTATTTTTTTAAATTTGATCTGTATTTGAAAAACAGTCCAAACATTCACGCTTGTGGTTAGGAGCCATTGGTAACTTTGGTGCAGGAAAGGACAAATAGCGTGCAGAAATAGATGAGCTGACTGAAGCACAGAGTAAATCTCATACAGGTTGAGTATCCCTTATCCAAAATGCTTGGGACCAGAGGTATTTTGGATATCGGATTTTTCCGTATTTTGGAATAATTGCATACCATAATGAGATATCATGGCGATGGGACCTACATCTAAGCACAGAATGCATTTATCTTTCATATACACCTTATACACACAGCCTGAAGGTCATTTTAGACAATATTTTTAATAACTTTGTGTATTAAACAAAGTTTGTGTACATTGAGCCATCAAAAAACAAAGGTTTCACTATCTCACTCTCATTCAAAAAAGTCCGTATTTCGGAATATTTGGATATGGGATACTCAACCTGTATTATTATGTACAGATTGGCTAAAGTGCAATAATCCGTGTGAGAAGCGGCATAATCTACCAGCACTGTAAAATCATCTGTTGGTTCTGGCGATTTCTCATGCTGATTGGCTG
Organism: Pseudophryne corroboree; assembly: GCF_028390025.1. Classification (NCBI taxonomy): domain Eukaryota; kingdom Metazoa; phylum Chordata; class Amphibia; order Anura; family Myobatrachidae; genus Pseudophryne; species Pseudophryne corroboree. The sequence continues at coordinate 1,117,564,304 of NC_086444.1, forward strand.
CTTAGCACATACAAAATCTCCACTATAGATAATGAAGTTGAATTGTATCCAAGTAGCAGCCTTGTGGACAGTGTGAGAGCGATATGGTGTGCTCAGTTAAACATGAAACCTAGCCCGTTTGCAGAGCTGTGTAGGAGTTGTATCAGCTTTACCAAACAAAACATAATAAGCCTGATTCAGAGTCAGAGGCAAAGCAGCCGCAAGTGCGGAAGTCAGTGTTGGCCAGATTGACTTCCTTATGCTATTGTGAGTGTCCTGCAGCTTCATGGTTGTTATCGCACCGTCCACTGTTTTTATGGTCACAGCCAGGGGCAAACTAGCCATATGGCACTTTTGGCAAATGCCAAAAGGGCCAATGGCCTGATGGGCCGTTCCGTGCCGAAAGACTGGCGCTCTGCTCGGTCAGCATGCAGAGAGAGATGGAGTGTGCTGCGAGGCCACAGCACCAGTGACTCGCGACACACCCATGAGGTGTGGCCATGCCCCTTTTTTGTGCGCATGCACACAGCGGAATGCCCTGTCTGAAAAAAAGATCTGCCTAATGCAGGCGTACCATGTGCCTAATTCAGACCTGATCGCAGCAGCAAAATTTTTCTCTAATGGGCAAAACCATCTGCAGTGCAGGGGGGGCAGATATACAGTAACATGTGCGGAGAGAGTTAGATTTGAGTGGGTTATTTTGTTTCTGTGCAGGGTAAATACTGGCTGCTTTATTTTTACACTGCAATTTAGATTTCAGTTTGAACACACCCCATCCAAATCTAACTCTCTCTGCACATGTTATATCTGCCCCACCCGCAGTGCACATGGTTTTGCCCATTAGAGGAACATTTTGCTGCTGCGATCAGATCTGAATTAGGCCCCATGTCTGTCTGCATGCAAACAAGCACGGAAGTCGGGCTACATGCCCTTGACACTCCAACAATTCACGTGCTCAGCGCGACTGCGCAGTAATTGCGGTTCCTCCCAGAAATGCCCATTTCACAGACTGCCTTGTCCAAACAAGATTTGTTCACGCTTTGTGCAGACCACATTTGCTGGTTATGGCGCATGCGCAGTCTACTGATAATCGAGCGTGTGCATTTCACCTTGCATCCGACTCAGAATCAGGTCCAAAAATTCTTCCTAAACTGTAGCTGTGAAAGCAGCAATTTCCAGCAGCTGGCACTGCTCCCTTCCCCGTCATTAGTGTACCTGGGAAGCCATGCGGACTCCCTAACGAATCCACACCTGTAAGACAGCCCTGATAACTCCGCTGTGATTGGCTCCTTGTTGCCTAGGTTCTCTGATGCCTGGGACATCTGCAACCTGCTGAGCACACAGGAGAGCTGGAATGAGCTAGCCCGGGCCTGCCTGCACCACATGGAGGTGGACTTTGCAGTTCGTGTTTACCGGAACATTGGAAACGTTGGCATGGTGATGTCTCTTGAACAAATAAAGGTATACAATGCATAATGTACACGCATAACTACATGGGACTTGTATGTTTCCTTGTACTCCTTTCAATCAGAGGGGTTTTAGGATCCAGGTTTACATCAGCCGGTTGTTTAGGCAGATGTGTACAAAACGGATGGAGCATCCAGCACGTTATGAGGAAATGACACCTTCAGGGCCGATGCTGATCTCGTCCCTCTATATAACACTCAGTAACCACAAAACAGTTTCCTGATCCCAGTGCTGGCCCTGTCCCTCTATATAACACTCACTAACCACAGGACGGTTTCCTGATCCCGGTGCTGACCCTGTCCCTCTATATAACACTCAGTAACCACAGGACAGTTTCCTGATCCCAGTGCTGGCCCTGTCCCTCTATATAACACTCACTACCCGCAGGACGGTTTCCTGATCCCGGTGCTGTGCCTGTCCCTCTATATAACACTCAGTAACCACAGGACGGTGTCCTGATCCCAGTGCTGGCCCTGTCCCTCTATATAACACTCACTAACCACAGGACGGTTTCCTGATCCCGGTGCTGTGCCTGTCCCTCTATATAACACTCAGTAACCACAGGACGGTTTCCTGATCCCGGTGCTGTCCCTGTCCCTCTATATAACACTCACTAACCACAGGACGGTTTCCTGATCCCGGTGCTGACCCTGTCCCTCTATATAACACTCACTAACCACAGGACGGTTTCCTGATCCCAGTGCTGTCCCTGTCCCTCTATATAACACTCAGTAACCACAGGACAGTTTCCTGACCGAGTGTCCTAAACACATCTCTGGCTGAGATGCAGTGCCGAATTACCAAATAGACAGAGTAGGCACCGACCTATGGCCCCGCACTTTTTAGGGGCTCTGTGACAACGGATCAAAATAATATTGATTTGATCTTGAAAGAAAATTACAATCAAGCTTTCTTACATTGTTTCCAAAAGATATAAAATATGAATCAACTCAAAGAAACAAAAACTTTACATTAAAGACTCTATAGAGAAAATACAGTATTACTGTAATGTACCCATTAACAACTTAAAGTACTGTCCATAAACCAAAGACATCAGATTCACATTACAGTTTCCAGATCGTAGACTGTTGGTTGGTAAAATGAAAAATGTATTAGGAGATAAATTGCGAGGGGGGCTCCAAGATTTCAACTCCACAGGGTTTAATCCGGCACTGCTGAGATGTCAGCAAAACTCACACAGATTTTTAACCCCTTAATAACTGTGTACTTTGTACCTTCACGGGCAGACACATTTTAGTAAAGCTCTGTTTGAACGACAAGAACTTTTTTACTTTTTTTTCTTTGTTTATCAAATGAGATATTAAAGTTAAATTACTCTTATTAAACTCTTATTAAAGTTAAAAATACTCTTGTCCATGGTGATGATCATATTCTTCCTAATAAACACTAAAGTGATGATTGTCAGCTGTGACATCAGAACTCGTTATTTACAGCAGAATATACATATATTAATATCACTTAATAATATTAATAATAATAATTGTATATAGCACTCTTCTCCAGTAGGACTTGTGTGTGATGCATGGATACAGTTACAGCCAGTCAGACTGGAGGAGATACAGGAAATGCACAATAAGTGGCCACTTGTTGTAGAACTGTGTATGCACACTGGAAATGTGTGTGTATCGCTTAGCTCAGTGCCTAAAGGCACATAATAAATAGGCGGTATCAGCAGAGAGTGGATGTAAATTAAATTATTATTAGGAAGCAGGCAAAAAAAAAAAAAGAAGAATAACATGGATCTGATTGGATTAATCAGTGACACTGGGTGTAAATGAGGATTGTCCTCGTCCATCTTCTGTATAAGTCAGGTTTTATCTGCCCACACATAAGTTATATAAGACCATGTGAGACGAGGAAGTGTGTCCATTATGACATTAATTCTAACCAAGGTTTAAACTAAACCAACAACCAGGTATTATGCCCCCAAAATATTGCTTATGTTTTATCTGCACTCCTGTTTGTCCATGAAAGCGGTCTGTAATCCCCCTGGTGTGCCGCATGGGTCTGGGACTCCAGGTCGACAACAAAAAAGGTCGACACACCTTAGCTCGACACCAGTTGGTCGACACACCTTAGGTCGACATTGACAAAAGGTCGACATGGACAAAAGGTCGACATGAGTTTTTTATGTTTTTTGGGTGTCGTTTTCTTCGTAGAGTGACCGGGAACCCCAGTTAGTGCACCGCGTCCCCTCGCTTCGCTCGCCATGCTTCGGGCATGGTGCCTTCACTCCGCTACCGCTTCACTCGGCACAGATTACCGTTCCAATCGTAGTCCATGTGGATCGTTAAGTATGAAAAGGTTCCAAAAAAAGAAAAAAATCGTAAAAAACCCATGTCGACCTTTTCCCTGTCGACCTTTTGTCCATGCCGACATAAGGTGTGTCGACCAATTGGCGTCGACCTAAGGTGGGTCGACCTTTTTGTTGTCGACCTGGAGTCCGGATACCTCCCCGCATAGGGGTCTCTCCTGGTGTGCCGCATTGGGGTCTCTTCTGGTAATACATTTATAACCTATGTGAAGGTGGAATATAGCTTAGGCTCTATACCTATGTTATAAATGAAGGTCAACTTTCATTAAACTGTTTTCACTTCATTGTTGTATGTAACTGTTTATTCCTTACTAATACAATTGGGATGTTGCTTGATTGTTGTGTGTGTTTTCCTGCAGGGAATAGAAGATCACAACCTGCTAGCAGGCCATCTTGCCATGTTCACCAATGACTTCAACTTAGCTCAGGATCTCTACCTGGCATCAAGCAGTCCTATATGTGCACTTGAGGTAACCGCGTACTTGCTGATTTTAAGACCTTTTGAAAGCCACCAGAGTTTCAAAAATATGTCATCGTGGCTCTACCCCGCTCCCCCACGTCCAAAGCCATGATTTGTACCATTTTATAGGGGGTCTCAAGGCCAATGACACAATTAAAATGCAAATCACGTCTTCAATTCTTCAGGCATCCTTCAGGAAATAGGTGGTATGCAGGAGACTGGCCCACTCTTTTGTTTGGGAGATTCCCCTGACATTTGGGACCCTCCCTGACTCCCCGTGTGAGAGTTGACAAGCATGGGTACCAGTTCCCTGCTCAACATACCTTAACACTGACACATTATCGTCCTGTAACTGTATTTCTAGTGTTACTGAATTGCATGTATGTGTGTTTCTAGTGTTACTGAATTGCATGTATGTGAGTTTCTAGTGTTACTGAATTGCATGTATGTGTGTTTCTAGTGTTACTGAATTGCATGTATGTGTGTTTCTAGTATTACTGAATTGCATGTATGTGTGTTTCTAGTGTTACTGAATTGCATGTATGTGTGTTTCTAGTGTTACTGAATTGCATGTATGTGTGTTTCTAGTGTTACTGAATTGCATGTATGTGTGTTTCTAGTATTACTGAATTGCATGTATGTGTGTTTCTAGTATTACTGAATTGCATGTATGTGTGTTTCTAGTAGTACTGAATTGCATGTATGTGTGTTTCTAGTATTACTGAATTGCATGTATGTGTGTTTCTAGTATTACTGAATTGCATGTATGTGTGTTTCTAGTATTACTGAATTGCATGTATGTGTGTTTCTAGTGTTACTGAATTGCATGTATGTGTGTTTCTAGTGTTACTGAATTGCATGTATGTGTGTTTCTAGTATTACTGAATTGCATGTATGTGTGTTTCTAGTATTACTGAATTGCATGTATGTGTGTTTCTATTATTACTGAATTGCATGTATGTGTGTTTCTAGTATTACTGAATTGCATGTATGTGTGTTTCTAGTATTACTGAATTGCATGTATGTGTGTTTCTAGTATTACTGAATTGCATGTATGTGTGTTTCTAGTGTTACTGAATTGCATGTATGTGTGTTTCTAGTATTACTGAATTGCATGTATGTGTGTTTCTAGTATTACTGAATTGCATGTATGTGTGTTTCTAGTGTTACTGAATTGCATGTATGTGTGTTTCTAGTATTACTGAATTGCATGTATGTGTGTTTCTAGTATTACTGAATTGCATGTATGTGTGTTTCTAGTATTACTGAATTGCATGTATGTGTGTTTCTAGTGTTACTGAATTGCATGTATGTGTGTTTCTAGTATTACTGAATTGCATGTATGTGTGTTTCTAGTATTACTGAATTGCATGTATGTGTGTTTCTAGTATTACTGAATTGCATGTATGTGTGTTTCTAGTATTACTGAATTGCATGTATGTGTGTTTCTAGTATTACTGAATTGCATGTATGTGTGTTTCTAGTATTACTGAATTGCATGTATGTGTGTTTCTAGTATTACTGAATTGCATGTATGTGTGTTTCTAGTATTACTGAATTGCATGTATGTGTGTTTCTAGTATTACTGAATTGCATGTATGTGTGTTTCTAGTATTACTGAATTGCATGTATGTGTGTTTCTAGTGTTACTGAGTTGCATGTATGTGTGTTTCTAGTGTTACTGAATTGCATGTATGTGTGTTTCTAGTATTACTGAATTGCATGTATGTGTGTTTCTAGTGTTACTGAATTGCATGTATGTGTGTTTCTAGTATTACTGAATTGCATGTATGTGTGTTTCTATTGTTACTGAATTGCATGTATGTGTGTTTCTAGTATTACTGAATTGCATGTATGTGTGTTTCTAGTATTACTGAATTGCATGTATGTGTGTTTCTAGTATTACTGAATTGCATGTATGTGTGTTTCTAGTATTACTGAATTGCATGTATGTGTGTTTCTAGTGTTACTGAATTGCATGTATGTGTGTTTCTAGTGTTACTGAATTGCATGTATGTGTGTTTCTAGTATTACTGAATTGCATGTATGTGTGTTTCTAGTATTACTGAATTGGATGTATGTGTGTTTCTAGTATTACTGAATTGCATGTATGTGTGTTTCTAGTATTACTGAATTGCATGTACTGTATGTGTGTTTCTAGTATTACTGAATTGCATGTATGTGTGTTTCTAGTATTACTGAATTGCATGTATGTGTGTTTCTAGTGTTACTGAATTGGATGTATGTACTTACTGTTAAAACCTTTCTCAAAGTACATTTGGGGAAACTTAGGTCCCACCCTTCATGGCCCTGCTTACCATAATTGTCACCATCCAATTCTTAAGGTTATCCTATCTTGAGGGTCTTTATGAGAAAAGCACTAAGAAGCTATTGCAGAGAGGGGTTATATAGGGGAGCAGCTGCATCAAAAACGAGTTGTAGCAGTTTAAGTGCCAGATCCTTCGCTGTGCCCTCTGTGCCCCAGGTTATAGTGTATCCCAAACGGGTTTAGGATTTAACAGTAAGTACAAAAATTGTTATTGATTGATTAAAGTACAAGACTGGTAATATACAGTTTAAATTCAGGCATATCATAAAACTACTGACACCCTAAATGTAAAGTAAGCTGTGGATCCTCAAACCTTTGTTACTGGTTACATTTATTCTGTTCGTGTAATACTGTACATGGTTAATTGGTCCTTATAAAATATGGGGGTTATTCAGAGATGAACGCAGATCGTTGCATCTGTACATGCTGGCGAGCTTGGCTGCGCTGTCAGGCGGTCAGTGGCCATTGTTTTTATCGGAGCGGCTGCGTGTGACGTCACGCCGAAAATGCCGCTAACTTGCCCCCATTTTCCCAGCGCCGCCCCAGCAACACCGTAACTTCGCCCACGCAACGCCCACTGCTGTCAATCACATCCATTGGGGAAGTGACCGCAATGTATAAATCCGCGCAGCCATAATGCGCCCGATGCGCATGCACAGTTTGCTGAAATTGCAAACTGCTCTGCAAACCGCATTAGCGGCAGGGTCTGAATGACCCCCGGTGTGTTGGTTTAATGTGAAATTATTTATGTAACTGATTGCGCCATCTAAGAGCAGATGAAGGAGTCATGCGCACCAAGGATTCACATGTATTGCTTAATTAGGGTTATATCTACAATCCTGTAGAAAGACATAAAATTAGCAAAGTATGTTTATGAATGTTTTATGTGCTTACCTGGCATTATCAAGTTGCTACAGTAGATGTTTTTGTTACTTGTACAATTCCTGGCAGTGTTTGATGTAACACAAACCTACCTGTCTCCCTTCTTTCATATGGCTGCTGTCTGCTGCTAGAAATAATCCTTGCTTGGAATTCAATTAGCCACGGTAAATTACTGCTGTGGTAAAGATCCTCAGGGATTATTCAATCATCCCCGAAACCCAGCACTAACAGGGATTATATTTTCACCTGCCCACGATTGCGAAAACACATGGATCTGGGAATTTATCCCAGATTCTTTGTGTTTTCACCTGAAAACTTGATTTCTCTGACGTCCTAAGTGGATGCTGGGGACTCCGTCAGGACCATGGGGGATTAGCGGCTCCGCAGGAGACAGGGCACAAAACTAAAGCTTTAGGATCAGGTGGTGTGTACTGGCTCCTCCCCCTATGACCCTCCTCCAAGCCTCAGTTAGGTTTTTGTGCCCGTCCGAGCAGGGTGCAATCTAGGTGGCTCTCTTAAGGAGCTGCTTAGAAAAAGTTTTTAGGTTTCTTATTTTCAGTGAGTCCTGCTGGCAACAGGCTCACTGCATCGAGGGATTTAGGGGAGAGAAGTTCAACTCACCTGCGTGCAGGATGGATTGGCTTCTTAGGCTACTGGACACCATTAGCTCCAGAGGGAGTCGGAACACAGGTCTCACCCTGGGGTTCGTCCCGGAGCCGCGCCGCCGACCCCCCTTGCAGATGCTGAAGATTGAAGGTCCAGAAACCGGCGGCAGAAGGCTTTTCAGTCTTCATGAAGGTAGCGCACAGCACTGCAGCTGTGCGCCATTGTTGTCACACACTTCACACCAACGGTCACGGAGGGTGCAGGGCGTTGCTGGGGGCGCCCTGGGCAGCAATGTATAATACCTTATTCTGGCTAAAAATACATCACATATAGCCCCTGGAGGCTATATGGATGTATTTAACCCCTGCCAGGTCTCAGAAAAACGGGAGAAGAAGCCCGCCGAAAAGGGGGCGGGGCCTATTCTCCTCAGCACACAGCGCCATTTTCCCTCACAGAAAGGCTGGTGGGAAGGCTCCCAGGCTCTCCCCTGCACTGCACTACAGAAACAGGGTTAAAACAGAGAGGGGGGGCACTTATTTGGCGATATGTATATATATATTAAAATGCTATAAGGGAAAAACACTTATATAAAGGTTGTCCCTGTATAATATAGCGTTTTTGGTGTGTGCTGGCAAACTCTCCCTCTGTCTCCCCAAAGGGCTAGTGGGGTCCTGTCCTCTATCAGAGCATTCCCTGTGTGTGTGCTGTGTGTCGGTACTTGTGTGTCGACATGTATGAGGACGATGTTGGTGAGGAGGCGGAGCAATTGCCGGTAATGGTGATGTCACTCTCTAGGGAGTCGACACCGGAATGGATGGCTTATTTAAGGAATTACGTGATAATGTCAACACGCTGCAAGGTCGGTTGACGACATGAGACGGCCGGCAAACCAATTAGTACCTGTCCAGGCGTCTAAAACACCGTCAGGGGCGTTAAAACGTCCTTTTACCTCAGTCGGTCGACACAGACACGGACACTGACTCCAGTGTCGACGGTGAAGAAACAAACGTATTTTCCTTTAGGGCCACACGTTACTTGTTAAGGGCAATGAAGGAGATGTTACATATTTCTGATACTACAAGTACCACAAAAAAGGGTATTATGTGGAGTGTGAAAAAACTACATGTGGTTTTTCCTGAATCAGATAAATTAAATGAAGTGTGTGATGATGCGTGGGTTTCCCCCGATAGAAAATTATTGGCGGTATACCCTTTCCCGCCAGAAGTTATGGCGCGTTGGGAAACACACCTTAGGGTGGATAAGGCGCTCACACGCTTATAAAAACAAGTGGCGTTACCGTCTCCAGATACGGACGCCCTCAAGGAGCCAACTGATAGGAGGTTGGAAAATATCCTAAAAAGTATATACACACATACTGGTGTTATACTGCGACCAGCGATCGCCTCAGCCTGGATGGGCAGCGCTGGGGTGGCTTGGTCGGATTCCCTGACTGGAAATATTGATACCCTTGACAGGGACAGTATTTTATTGACTATAGAGCATTTAAAAGATGCATTTCTATATATGCGAAACTCTGGCATCAAGAGTAAGTGCGATGTCCATATCTGCCAGACGATGTTTATGGACACGACAGTGGTCAGGTGATGCAGATTCCAAATGGCACATGGAAGTATTGCCGTATAAAGGGGAGGAGTTATTTGGGGTCGGTCCATCGGACCTGGTGGCCACGGCAACAGCTAGAAAATCCACCTTTTTTTACCCCAAGTCACATCTCAGCAGAAAAAGACATAGTCTTTTCAGCCTCAGTCCTTTCGTCCCCATAATATCTGCCCAGGGATAGAGGTAAGGGAAGAAGACTGCAGCAGGCAGCCCATTCCCAGGAACAGAAGCCTTCCACCGCTTCTGCCAAGTCCTCAGCATGACGCTGGGGCCGTACAAACAGGTGCGGTGGGGGGTCGTCTCAAGAGTTTCAGCACGCAGTGGGCTCACTCGCAAGTGGACCCCTGGATCCTACAAGTAGTATCCCAGGGGTACAGATTGGAAATTCGAGACGTCTCCCCCTCGCAGGTTCCTGAAGTTTGCTTTACCAACGTCTACCTCCGACAGGGAGGCAGTATTGGAAACAATTCACAAGCTGTATTCCCAGCAGGTGATAATCAAAGTACCCCTCCTACAACAAGTAAAGGGGTATTATTCCACACTATATTGTGGTACTGAAGCCAGACGGCTCGGTGAGACCTATTCTAAATGGAGTCACTCAGAGCAGTGATAGCGAACCAGGAAGAAGGGGACTATATGGTGTCCCTGGACATCAAGGATGCTTACCTCCATGTCCAAATTTGCCCTTCTCACAAAGGGTACCTCAGGTTCGTGGTACAAAACTGTCACTATCAGTTTCAGACGCTGCCGTTTGGATTGTCCACGGCACCCCGGGTCTTTACCAAGGTAATGGCCGAAATGATGATTCTTCTTCAAAGAAAAGGCGTCTTAATTATCCCTTACTTGGACGATCTCCTGATAAGGGCAAGGTCCAGAGAACAGTTGGAGGTCTGAGTAGCACTATCTCAAGTAGTTCTACGACAGCACGGGTGGATTCTAAATATTCCAAAATCGCAGCTGTCTCCGACGACACGTCTGCTGTCCCTAGGGATGATTCTGGACACAGTCCAGAAAAAGGTGTTTCTCCCGGAGGAGAAAGCCAGGGAGTTATCCGAGCTAGTCAGGAACCTCCAAAAACCAGGAAAAGTGTCAGTGCATCATTGCACAAGGGTCCTGGGAAAAATGGTGGCTTCTTACGAAGCGATTCCATTCGGCAGATTTCACGCAAGAACTTTTCAGTGGGATCTGCTGGACAAATGGTCCGGATCGCATCTTCAGATGCATCAGCGGATAACCCTGTCTCCAAGGACAAGGGTGTCTCTTCTGTGGTGGCTGCAGAGTGCTCATCTACTAAAGTGCCACAGTTATGCATTCAGGACTGGGTCCTGGTGACCACGGATTCCAGCTTGAAAGGCTGGGGAGCAGTCACACAGGGAAAAAATTTCCAGGGAGTGTGATCAAGTCTGGGGACTTCTCTCCGCATAAATATACTGGAGCTAAGAGCAATTTACAATGCTCTAAGCTTAGCAAGACCTTCTGCTTCAAGGTCAGCCGGTATTGATCCAGTGGGACAACATCACGGCAGTCGCCCACGTAAACAGACAGGGCGGCGCAAGAAGCAGGAGGACAATGGCAGAAACTGCAAGGATTCTTCGCTGGGCGGAAAATCATGTGATAGCACTGTCAGCAGTTTTCATTCCGGGAGTGGACAACTGGGAAGCAGACTTCCTCAGCACGACCTCCACCCGGGAGAGTGGGGACTTCATCGAGAAGTTGTTTCCACATGATTGTGCACCGTTGGGAAAGACCAAAGGTGGACATGATGGCGTCCCGCCTGAACAAAAAACTGGACAGGTATTGCGCCAGGTCAAGAGACCCTCAGGAAATAGCTGTGGACGTTCTGGTAACACCATGGGTGTACCAGTCGGTGTATGTGTTCCCTCCTCTGCTTCTCATACCAAAGGTACTGAGAATTATAAGACGTAGAGGAGTAAGAACTATACTCGTGGCTCCGGATGGGCCAAGAAGGACTTGGTACCCGGAACTTCATGAGATGCTCACAGAGGACTCAGGGCCTCTGCCGATAAGAAGGGACTTGCTTCAGCAAGTACCATGTCTGTTCCAAGACTTACCGCGGGTGCGTTTGACGGCATGGCGGTTGAACGCCGGATCCTAAGGAAAAAAAGGCATTCCGGAAGAGGTCATTCCTACCCTGGTCAAAGCCAGGAAGGAGGTGACCGCACAACATTATCACCACATGTGGCGAAAATATGTTGCGTGGTGTGAGGCCAGGAAGGCCCCACGAAGAAATTTCAACTCGGTCGATTCCTGCATTTCCTGCAAACAGGAGTGTCTATGGGCCTCAAATTGGGGTCCATTAAGGTTCAAATTTCGGCCCTGTCGATTTTCTTCCAGAAAGAATTGGCTTCAGTTCCTGAAGTCCAGAAATTTGACAAGGGAGTACTGCATATACAACCCCCTTTTGTGCCTCCAGTGGCACTGTGGGATCTCAACGTAGTCCTGGGATTCCTCAAATCACGTTGGTTTAAACCGCTCAAATCTGTGGATTTGAAATATCTCACATGGAAAGTGACCATGATGTTGGCCCTGGCCTCGGCCAGGCGAGTGTCAGAATTGGCGGCTTTGTCTCACAAAAGCCCATATCTGATTGTCCATTCGGACAGGGCAGAGCTGCGGACTCGTCCCCAGTTTCTCCCTAAGGTGGTGTCAGCGTTTCATATGAACCAGCTTATTGTGGTACCTGCGGCTACTAGAGACTTGGAGGACTCCAAGTTGCTAGATGTTGTCAGGGCCCTGAAAATACAGATTTCCAGGACGGCTGGAGTCAGGAAAACTGACTTGCTGTTATCCTGTATGCACCCAAAAAACTGGGTGCTCTTGCTTCTAAGCAGACGATTGCTAGTTGAATGTGTAGTACAATTCAGCTTGCACATTCTGTGGCAGGACTGCCACAGCCAAAATATATAAATGCCCATTCCATAAGGAAGGTGGGCTCATCTTGGGCGACTGCCCGAGGGGTCTCGGCTTTACAACTTTGCCGAGCTGCTACTTGGTCAGGGGCACACCCTGGCTGAGGAGGACCTGGAGTTCTCTCACTCGGTGCTGCAGAGTCATCCGCACTCTCCCGCCCGTTTGGGAGCTTTGGTATAATCCCCATGGTCCTGACGGAGTCCCCAGCATCCACTTAGGACGTCAGAGAAAATAAGATTTTACTTACCGATAAATCTATTTCTCGTAGTCCGTAGTGGATGCTGGGCGCCCATCCCAAGTGCGGATTGTCTGCAATACTTGTACATAGTTATTGTTACAAAAAAATCGGGTTGTTATTGTTGTGAGCCGTCTGTTCAGAGGCTCCTACGTTTGTCATACTGTTAACTGGGTTTAGATCACAAGTTATACGGTGTGATTGGTGTGGCTGGTATGAGTCTTACCCGGGATTCAATATCCTTCCTTATTGTGTACGCTCGTCCGGGCACAGTATCCTAACTGAGGCTTGGAGGAGGGTCATAGGGGGAGGAGCCAGTACACACCACCTGATCCTAAAGCTTTAGTTTTGTGCCCTGTCTCCTGCGGAGCCGCTAATCCCCCATGGTCCTGACGGAGTCCCCAGCATCCACTACGGACTACGAGAAATAGATTTATCGGTAAGTAAAATCTTATTTTTTTTGGGGGGGTGAAAAAAAATGGACTGCAATTGTATTGCCAAATAAAACCATCCGGCAAAAAAAATCACACTAAAACCTGTTTTTTTTTCTCCCGAAAATGAATTGGCCACAATTGAATTCCCCTCTTAACCTCTAACTTGTAAGGATTATTAAACAATGGTACACCTATCTAGTGGTACATCATAGTTATAAGCTTTGACCATAACTATAGACGATAACATTATTAATATGTAAATATGAATGTACTAATGTATTAATGCAGTAGGCAGTCATAATATTGGGGTGGGAGGGAGGACACTAATGTAAAGTATTTTTGCTGTTACAATCCTAACAAGAGCTTGCATTCTATTTCTGCTTATTTCTGGGTAACAGGGGAAGATCCCAGTTATGCTGCCCTAAGCCCAACTGCCTGACAGCCACAACTGCTTTGGGTCCACAGACCCAAACAACAGAAAATAAGTGCATTATTCGGGCGCTACCCACAGCCCATTCATTGTGATCATCCGGCTGCACCAATGCATCCCATCCATCACACTAGCAGGTCTTTCATACTTGAGCATGTATTTGTCTGGCCTAATATAAGAGATGTGGCCGGTCAGGCTGAGTGAGTGGATCAAACAGAGAGAAGCTTTAGATGAATATAAATCCTGCAGTCAAATAATAAGTAATAATTGCGATGCACTGAATTTAGGTCAGACGAGACTTGCAGCATTGGGACAGCGCACTACAACTGGCGAAACGCCTGGCTCCCAACCAGATACCGTTTATATCCAAGGAATATGCCATACAGCTGGAGTTCACGTGAGTCCTGTTACTTACTCTCTGTGAAAGTCACTATGTATTGTGCTTTACTAGAAATAACGTACCTTATCTAAGCAGCCGTGTACATGGGATGTAACTTTGTTATGTATCATATTTCAGTTAATGATGTCTAATCTTAACACTTTAAAGGGGTTGATACCCCCCCTTGCTGATGATTATCGATGGTGGGTTTGGATAGCAGAGGGGGCGTTGAGCCTAAGTGGCACACAAAAGCGATCGCATCAGCGCCTGTTGTGCAGTCGCCCATCTGCGAGTTTATGCAAATGGCCTGCAAATTCCTCCCCTTGTCTACATCCATGCGGCCAAAACTTCAGGGACTGAGACGCCCACTTCTAACTCCCATGCACACTGTAATACCAATCTGTGCGTCCTTATACGTCACCATCCGTCGCACCATCAACTCCTGATGACTGTGGCCTGCTGTGCCGTAGCCTGTTGAGTCATGTGTCTGTGAACGCAGCCGATTGCATTGACACTGCCATAATACGCCCACAGTACGGGCCAGATTTAACCTTACATTTCAGGTCCAATTAATTGGCTGTTTTTTTATAACTTTATGTAATACACTTAGTAGCCGTGTTTTCATCGAGATGCCTGGAAAATGATTTGTTCATGTATTGCTACCTCAAGACAATGTAAAAGTGTCTGTAGTGCAGGGCTGTGGGAGAGGGTCACACACCGTAGCCCACCCCTCTCTCCACTGACCACCTGTGCGAAACATGTCACATGACCACTCTCCCTCTCTAGCTTCTGCTCATACAAGCTGAGTGTGTGGCCTGTCAAATCCACTCATGCTGTATTCCCACTTGGTCAGTCTCATGGACCAGTAGAGTAGTTATGGGATGGTAAACATTGGGCTTTAGGCCACATATTGTGCATTTAAAGCTCTGACGCACCTCTGTATATTAAAATATTGTTTGGAAAGATCCTGTCTGCTATATATTAAAATCAAATAAATAAGAAATCCCAATAAAGTTGTATCAGAACTGCAAGCACATCCACTAAATAAGATAAACCCCACTGACTCTAATAACATTACATTAACATGCACTTAGTTAAACTCTGATTGAGGCTAGGGCCACATGCAGTCCCCAGAATGCTATATACTCTATATAGTGACACTATACACTACTATCTGTAGCTGCAGAAAACCACGAACAGCTCTGTTGCTGATAAAGACCACGATTGTACATTGGGAGTCATTCCGAGTTGATTGCTCGCTAGCTACTTTTTGCAGCCGTGCAAACGTATAGTCGCTGCCTACCGGGGAGTGTATTTTAGCTGTGCAAGTGTGCGAACACAGTTTCTGAGTAGGTTTGAACTTACTCAGCCGCTGCGATCACTTCAGCCTGTCCGGTCCCGGAATTGACGTCAGACACTCGCCCTGCAAACGCTTGGACACGCCTGCGTTTTTCCAACCACTCCCTGAAAACGGTCAGTTGCCACCCACAAACGCCTTCTTCCTGTCAATCTTCTTGCGATCGGCTGTGCGAATGGATTCTTTGTTAAATCCATCGCCCAGCAATGATCCGCTTTGTACCCATACGACACACCTGCGCATTGCGGTGCATACGCAAGCGCAGTAGTGACCTGAACGCTGCACTGCGAAAAATGGCAGCGTGCGATCAGGTCGGAATGACCCCCATTGTCACATTCCATGCTACAGTAGTTACATCTCATGTATACTCATCCTTATACTCACACCTGTATCACTGTGATAACTGTTACACTGTCATCCTTTTCTCCTGCAGCGGGGACTATGTTAATGCGCTTGCTCATTATGAGAAAGGAATGACAGGAGACAACGTGGTAAGAATTGTCATGTACAGTATACACCGTCTGCTGGTGTTTTATGTGTGTCCAGTTGATAGAATGCGCTAATGCATCTCACTTTGTAGAAAAAAAGAGCGAGGCTGTCCAATAAGTATTGTTTTTGTAAAATACTAAAGAAAGTACTGATTTTAATCAGATCAGAGAATTACGTGGTTATATAATGGGGTTAGAACGGTATCCGGACGCTATGGGGCTCAACTCCAAGAGCCTCCCCCTTACTGGATGAAACTGACTGATGGGAATGGCCAAATATTCTCTGTAAAGTGCGCTGTATAAATAACTGGTAATAATAAATACAGTATGTCTGACATATACATAACCAAGTGTAGTATCGAATACATTCTGAACTTTCATTACGCCATAGAGCCTCAATATTGGTCATTTGTAAAGTAAACAGGTTTTGTCCATTTTCCAGTCCATTTGACAGATAATTGTATAGTGCAGTGGATCTCAAACTGTGTGCCTAGGCTCCCTGGGGTGCCTCGGGAAACTTACAGGGATGCCCTGGGTTGGTGGTCCAGGACCAATTCAAACTATTTACGGTCAATGTAATACTGCAAACCCCTTCCCTTGTCTACATCCAGGCTGCCAAACATGCCAAGACTGAGACACCCACTTCTAACTCCCATGGTCGAGGTGCCCGACAGCCGATACGGCCGACCCAGCGGCGGGGGGGTTACGGTCCCCATAGCCCTGCATGCTAATATGGACGATATTGTCCATATTGGCTTGCAGGTATAAACGAGGCGGCACCAACGATGAATGACCGCGGGGCCGCCCATCATTCATCGTTAGTGCATACACACTGAAAGATATGAACAATTTCTCGTTCATTTACTAAATGAGTTGGTTCATATCGGCCGCACACATTGGCCAGTGTGTAGGGCCTATGACTCTGTTGACAATCAGTAGTGTAGCCTGCCCCTCACTACATAACTGAACCTAAGGATGACATATAAATACAGTTTACTTAATTTAATATTTTTTTCTGAATTTCTTAATAAGAAACTTTCTCCTTCTTCCACTAGGGGACACTGGAGAGCAGTCACAATGGGGATATACGGTAGTAGGCAGTAACTGGGAGCTGGCACTTTAAAACTTCAACAATGCGGCTAGCTCCTCCCCTACTATGTCCCCCCTCCAAGACAGTCTTTATTATGTGCCCAAGGGAACTGGACACTCTTTAGATTGCTCCTAAAGATTTTTTATTTTAATTTTTTTCCTTTCTTCTTTCTTCACAGACTGGCAGCTCTGCATCTGCCAGTCTGCACCGCGGGAGCTGCCGGCGGGGTCCCATAGCAGCTGCGTGCGGCTTGGGATGGATCCCCGGCTGAAGGAGACGCTGACTCTCTGGAGATGGCCGGACACCTCTGCGTGCGGCGCGTGTTGGGGCCACTCCATCAGCACAAGGAACCGGCAGCAAGGCAGCGGTAAGTATACCCCCCTCCGGCCGCGGCTCGCATTGCCGGCAGGGGGATGCAGGGCTCCCCCCGCTACGATTACCGCTGGCGCCTCTGGTAATTTTGAATTGGGCACCATAGTGGGGGGTGGAGCTTAATCCCGCTCTGGGCTCTCAGCTCCCAGCAGCCCCGGCGGCTCAGCGACCGCTGGCGGCCATTTTCCAACGCTGCATCGGAGATCAGCAGCTTCATCTGACACAGTGAGCAGTTTCAGTGGGGACTGGGGGCGCTAAGGGATCGTGTGAGGCACCTATAATTTATTGAAAGTGTCTGACACTGCACAGTAGCGTGCAGGACTCACAGGGCGGGTGTGGCTGCACTCCTTTCCTGCTCTCCCCCCACTCCCTCCCCTTCTGCCTATTACTGTGTGTGTGTGTGTGTGTGTGTGTGTGTGTGTGTGTGTGTGTGTGTGTGTGTGTGTGTGTGTGTGTCCGGGTGACTGGTGCTGCCATGGCTGGAAAGGGTTCCAAGGCTGCACAGAAAGTTTTTCAATGTCAGAAAAGAAATACTCTGCAAAGTTCACCCAGGGACAGTCTGAGAATTCCCTGTTATGTGAGGATTGTGGGTCTGACCCATCTGTTCAACCATCATCACAGCCGCAGAACACTCCTGTTTGGACGACACAACTTACAGAGGTTATGTCACTGTTAACTAGGGAACTGAGGGCTTCTCGGGAAGATAGAGAAGCGGCCCGGTTCCAACAGCTTGTCCCGATGCCTGAGCCGATACCAGCATGGGCTCGGTCCCTGGCGAAATCAGTTGAAGGGCTCTCTAGGGTTGTACTCCCTTCCCAGGCCCCGTCCTTAACTTTCCCTTCTCAGATTTCAAAAAAGAGGTTGCTTGTCTCAGTGTTAAATTACTCTGACGATGATATGCCACTATTGGAGGGGGTGGTAGATGTACAGGATACTGACGACGATCAGGTTTATGAGGACTCTGAACCAGCGGCTCAGGGTATCGTGGCGCTTATTACAGCTATTCGCTCAGTATTGCAGGTAGAGGAGACGGAACAGGATACCTTGCGTCCTTCAAGGTTTGGAACCAACCAAAATCTGCCGGTGACCTTTCCAGTTTCGGAGGAGCTGGATGCACTCATGACGGCAGCTTGGAAACATCCGGATGAAAAATTTCAGGTATCAAAGAAAATGTCTTCCTATCCTTTTCCCGCAGATAGCAGGAAGCGTTATGAGACTTCTCCGATTGTGGATCCTTCGGTGTCTCGTCTGTCCAAAAAGACGGTTCTGCCAGTTCCTGGAGCGACTTCGCTGAAGTAAGCGTCTGATAGGAAGTTGGACACCACCTTGATGACTATTTACTCGGCAGCGGGAGTTTTACATCGCCCGGCGCAGGTAGGTTGTTGGGTCAACAAAGCTATGGAAGCATGGGTGGAACAATTGTCCTCAGGACTACGTGACGATTTGCCTCTGTATCAGCTGATACCGTTGGCGGAACACATTCGCGAATCAGCCCTTTATCTTTGCGAGGCTTCCAGGGACGTCTGTATCCTCGGAGCCAGGATTTCCGCGTTGGCTATCTCGGGCCGCAGAGCTCTCTGGCTGCGACAGTGGCAGGCGGATGCTGAAGCGTTGCCCTTTACGGGAGAGGTCCTATTCGGAAAGGATCTGGATGCCTGGATTTCTCAGGCCACTGGAGGTAAGTTCACTTATCTTCCCTCTGCTGCTCCAGCCTCTCTGAGGCCCTATACGGGTCCTTCCTTTCGGTCCTTTCGTGCCCCTTCCAGGTTTCGAGGCCAGGCGCCAGGGGTAGAGCTTACGTCTTCCGTGGCCAGAGAGGTAGAGGCAGAGGTTCCACAGCCTCCGCCCAGCCAGAGGTTAAGTCCTCCACCACTCCCACCGCATGACGGGTTTCCCTCCCACCTGGGGGATCACAGGGTGGGAGCTCGTCTGTGGGATTTCAGGGAAACCTGGGTACAATCCTGTCCAGGTGCTTGGGTCAGGGATCTACTCATTTGCGGTTACAAGCTCGATTTTCAAACCCGACCGCCTCAGCGTTTCTTCACCACGGGTTTGCCAGTTTACGACGACAGAAGAGTCGCCTTGCAGGCGGCGGTCCATAAGCTTCTGTCCACAAAGGTACTGATACATGTTCCCTCTCACCATCGGAAACAGGGCTATTACTCAAGCCTGTTTCTCATACCGAAGCCGGTCGGCTCGGTCAGGCTAATTCTGAACTTGAAGGATCTCAATCCGTTTTTGAGGATATTCAAGTTCAAGATAAAGTCCCTTCAGTCTGTTATTGCTGGATTGGAGGAAAACGAGTTTCTGGCGTCTTTAGATATCAAAGATGCATACTTACGTGTTCCCATTTGGCATCCTCATCAGGCTTTTCTCCGGTCCGCGATACAGGACGCTCATTTCCACTTCCAGGCCCTTCCGTTCGGTCTCTCTTCTGCCTCCAGAGTGTTCACAAAGTTCATGGCGGTCATGATGGCCTACTTCGGAAGCAGGGTGTGACTATTGTCCCCTATCTGGACGATCTGCTGCTGAAGGCGCACTCTGCAGACCTGTTGCTTCAGAATATCCGGATAACCCAGGACCTTCTGATTCGGCACGGGTGGATCCTGAACTTCCCGAAGTCTTACTTATGCCCCTCACAGCGGTTGCTGTTCTTGGGAATGATTCTCGACACGGTCCGTCAGAAGGTTTTTCTTCCTCAGGACGAGACCCTCTCTTCAGACGTTGGTGAGGTCGGTACTTCGACACCGTCGGGTATCAGTGTATCTGTGCATTCGCCTTCTGGTGAAGATGGTGGCGGCCTTCGAAGCTCTTCCATACGGACGGTTCCACTCTCGACCCTTCCAACTGTGTCTTCTACATCAGTGGTCAGGGTCTCATCTATTTCTTCATCAGCGGGTGACACTGTCTCCAAAAGCACGGTCGTCTCTCTGGTGGCTCAATTCGACACATCTGTTGGAAGGAAAGCGGTTCGGCGTTTGGGATTGGACTCTCCTCACCACAGACGCAAGTCTGCGAGGCTGGGGGGCGGTGACCCTGGAACATCTGTTTCAGGGGCGCTGGTCGATTCACACATCCGCTCTCCCCATAAACATTCTCGAGCTACGGGCAGTGTACAATGCCCTACTTCAGGAACATCACCTGCTGCGCGATCGACAGTCAGAGTTCAGTCCGAAAATGCCACGACGGTAGCGTACATCAACCGTCAGGGCAGCACTCGCAGCCATGCTGTGATGAGGCAGGTCACCAACATCCTCCTCTGGGCAGAGGAACATGCTTTGTCCTTGGCGATATTCATTCCAGGAGTGGACAATTGGGAAGCCGATTATCTCAGCCGCCAGGACATGCACCCGGTGGAGTGGTCACTCAATCCCCAGGTGTTTTGTCAGCTGGTCCGCCGGTGGGGAAGACCACAGATCGACCTCATGTCGTCCCGCCTGAACCATCAACTGCCTCTTCATTACTCTCGGATGCGGCGGCCATGGATGCCCTCACGGCTCCTTGGAATTTCCGGTTAGTTTACCTCTTTCCTCCTTTCCCGTTGTTGCCTCGGGTTTTGCAACGCATCAAGAGAGAAGACGCACTGGTCCTCCTGGTGGCTCGAGATTGGCCGCGCAGGACTTGGTACTCCGCCCTACACCTGTTGTCAGTAGCGGAGCCTTGGCCCCTGCCACTACGAGACGATCTGCTACAACAGGTTCCTTTTCTTTATCCAGACTTACGCAGGCTACGTGTGACGGCGTGGCTTTTGAGAAGGCCATCTTGAAAAGGAAGGGGATTCCTCGTACAGTTATACCTACTATGCTTCAGGCTCGAAAGTCAGTCACATCGTCTCACTGCTACCGCATTTAGAAGGCTTATGTAGCCTGGTGTGAACGTCGAGGGTTTTCTCCTTCAGTTTTCCACTTAGCCTGCCTTCTCAGTTTTCTGCAGGCAGGTTTCTCGGCAAGGCTACGACTGGGTTCACTGAAGGTTCAGGTTTCTGCTCTTTCGGTTTTCTTCCAGAAGAAATTAGCCTTGCAGACGGAAGTTCAGATCTTCTTTCAGGGGTTTCTACGAATATAACCTCCCTTTCGCCCTCCGACAGCACCATGGGACCTCAACCTGGTCCTCTCTTTTCTGCAGTCTCCGTTATTTGAGCCACTGGAGTCGATGGAGATTAAATATCTAACCTGGAAGGTGGTCCTTCTCCGGGCTCTGGGCCAGACGGGTGTCGGAATTTGGGGCTCTCTCTTGTCGACCTCCTTACCTGGTATTTCATGAAGATAGGGCTGAGCTTCGTACTCGCATGTCTTTTCTCCCCTAGGTGGTGTCCGATTTTCACATCAATCAGCCACTTGTGGTTCCGGCCCTCTCGGCGGACTCACCGGATTTGAGATCATTGGATGTTGTCAGGGCGCTCAAAATCTATGTGGATAGGACTTTGGCTATTCGGAAGTCTGACTCCTTATTTGTTCTGTACGATGCTGCCCGTCGTGGATGGCCGGCTTCTAAGCAGACGTTGTCCTGATGGATTCGGCTGACCATCAGACAAGCTTATTTGGCGGCTTCTCGAGAGCCTCCGTCTTCAATTTTGGTGCACTCTATGCGCTCTGTGGGGCACTCATGGGCAGCCGCCCGTGGGGTCTCCATGACTACTTTATGTCGCGCTGCTACTTGGTTAGGCCGGCATAAGTTTGTCAAGTTTTACAAGTTTGACACTTTTGCGGCCTCTGCATCACAGTTTGGCCGAGCGGTTTTGCAGGACTCTCGGCGCTCTCCCTCCCGTCTTGGGAGCTCTGGGACGTCCCCATTGTGACTGCTCTCCAGTGTCCCCTAGTGGATGAAGGAGAATTCAGGATTTTGGTAGTTACCGATAAATCCCTTTCTCCGATTCGACAGGGGATGCCCTCTCAGCGATGTTTCCTCCTTTTTCACTTCATGGTTTGCATGTCACTGAGTGACTGCTTGTTTTGTTCAGGTTAACCTTTTTCTAATAGGTTTCCAGGTTTACTTGGTGTTATCCTGGTTTACATGGCTTAGTTAACCTCCTCTACTTTAACGTTGGTCGCTTCCAGCTCTCCTCGGGCATAGTTTTAGGTAGACTGGCTTGGAGGGGGGACATAGTAGGGGAGGAGCTAGCCGCATTGTTGAAATTTTAAAGTGCCAGCTCCCAGTTGCTGCCTACTATATCCCCATTGTGACTGCTCTCCAGTGTCCCCTGTGGAATCGGAGAAAGGGATTTATCGGTAAGAACCAAAATCCTGATTTCGGCCCAGGGGTGCTTCTCTCATAGAAAGAGTTATATACGCAGTTTGTAATTGAAGGCTATATTCCAGCAGTATCAGGAACACGATGAAACGTGCCTCGCTGGAGTAGCGCGAATGTCCATCCGCATGGGCGATATACGGCGCGGGGTGAATCAGGCGCTCAAACACCCCAGCAGACTGCTGAAGAAAGACTGCGGCGCAATACTGGAAAGCATGAAGGTATGTTGGGTCAGCCCTGGGGACAATGAGGAGTCTGCACTGGGCACAATTATTCATCGCTTTCCTCTCTTCTTTCTATACCAGCAATTGTCAGAGGCAGCCCAGCTGTATGAGAAGGGACAGTACTATGACAAAGCAGCCTCTGTTTATATCCGATGTAAAAACTGGTAAGAAGTGTAACCTGTGAAACATGAGTGATTTAGACTGTATTGTATAACAGGATACAGTTACAATGGCGACGGTCGGGATCCTGGCGCACAATAATCCTGACAATCCATCGGGGATGGGGGAGGGTAGGTTTAGGCGACCCCCAGGGGACTTAGGGCTACAGTGCGGCAGTGGGGTTAAGCATTACCCCCTCTTGCATGTAATGTTTAAAAAGTGCAAACTGTGTGTGGCCGCCTGTCTATGCATTGGCTTAATGAGCATGCACAGTTTAATATCCGCGTATAATGTTTAGGCACACCTGGTAAAACTGCACGTTTCATTGATGATACACAATGGCTGATACATGATTCCATCACTGAAAGTGTGAGGTCACTACTTTATAGCCTGTTGGTAAATCTGTTTGTGATATTTAATGATGTATAATTTATTATTATTCTGCTGCATCCTGGTTACAGCCAACCTCCATGTGTGCTAGCTACGTGTGAGCGTGAGGTTTCATCTAACCTGTATCAGTGCTGTTTGAAACAACATCCTCCTCTGCTTCCTGTTTGCTCCATGAGAACATGGCAGGCACCCAAGGGCCTTCTTACCATTTAAAATGTTTGCAAAGCTTTTGCAGCGCTCAGTGATACCTATTAATGCTATAAATAATCTGAAAATGGTATATTTGTTTTTAACTGAAAGGAAGAAAAAATATATTATAGTTATCAGTTTCTTCCTATTTGAGGACTCTGTAATCCTTTTTTATATAGGGTCCTGGAGTAGGGACTCATTTGGCAGCACTGTCGCACAGTGGTCAGCATTGCCTCACAGCACTGGGGTTATGGGTTTAGGGGTCCTATTTGTGTGGAGTTTGTATGTTCTCCCGTGCTTGCGTGGGATTCCTTGAGGAATAGAAACTCTAATTGTATTTTTGTGTCCATGAAGTACGTTCTTACTACAGTCTATTAGATTCTAACTCGTTTTCCTCCTACAGTAGCCAGAGCCCCTTGGGCTGCACTGGCTATTCTCTCAGCCTGGGCCATACTGAAGTTGGGGCCTCATGCAGCCAGGGACATACCAAGAGCGTAAAGCCGAGTATGTGGCATCTGTCTCCAGCATGTGTGGTGCCTGCAGAGTCTCAGGATGTGTCCTTAGGTTGCACCTGATGCCCAGGTTCCTGCTCCTGGCCTCCTCTTCTGTGACAATATGACGCCACATGCGCTCGGTGCTGGAGGATGCAGGGTCCGGGCACAGCGATTGAACCGTGAATTAAGTTTATATGTTACAGAACCGGAGGAACTGTGGTGAAAACCGCTAAATAGAGCTTCTCTCTGGGCTGTACCCCGGAGGAAGATGGTGGTTACTGGAATTTATCCAGAAGGTGGTGGTGCAACTTGTAGACAGTGAAGACTGCGTAACATCCACAACTTTATCACAGAGTACACCTTGCTGATAACACACTGCAAATAATTATTCATTCTGTTATTTGTCAGGGCGAAGGTGGGAGAGCTGCTTCCCAATGTGTCGTCTCCAAAGATCCACCTACAGTATGCAAAAGCAAAGGAAGCTGACGGGAAGTGAGTTATTCATATCCTGTTTTATCCACGCAGACGTTTATTTTGTTGTAGAATATTAGTATTTTACTGTGACATCATACGCTGGAGGATTTCCCATGGTTATTAGTATTTCGGATTATGTACAAATATATCTATACCTAATGTATAGTATATAAATGGTGAAAGGTAGTGCGATAGCCTGTAAAGAGGGGATCCGGTTAGCACCTCCATGGATGTACAGTTATTGGCAGAGACTTGTCATGTGATTAGGTGCATTTATTTAAGTGTTCTTCTGCCTGCTTGTAAAGCGCGCCGGGGCAATGAGCTTCTCTGTGCCCCCTACAGGTATAAAGAGGCGGCCTTGGCTTATGAGAACGCACGAGACTGGGATAACGTCATACGCATCTATTTGGATCACTTAAATAATCCGGAAAAAGCGGTTGGGATAGTGAAAGAGACTCAGTCGCTGGAAGGAGCCAAGATGGTAGCCAGGTAAATCTTATGTCACCAGTACCTGGTGCCTGGTGCAAGTGATGTGTGTAGTAGCAGACACAGTTATTCGCTCCTTCTCTGGAGTGGTTTTATTTACAGTTAGTACATAGCTTTGTAAAGGTGTCAGTCATGTACATTTACCAGCCAGAATTGTCAACAACCATTTACCAACCATTTTGGGGCTGAGTTCCACGTACGCCCGTATTCACAGTGTATTTTGCGTATCTTCTCACTGTTCTTGTGCACACAAATTCTGGAACGCAGAGTGAGATGCATCCTGATCGTATCTATACTGGCGATCAGAGAGACAGAGCGATCTCACATAGACGATATACAGAAAGGGCATGTTGTCTCAATTGCGATCCTATAAAGACCTGCAGTACTGTATATGCTGGCCAGTAGGAGCAGGTGGCCTCAGGCTGGTACAGATAGCATCAGCATCTCCAGCAGGAATATTTGCATTTTGTCTTTGTTATGATAAGAAGAAAACTGTAATTAAACAACAGAACGTCTCTTCCCACACCTGTATAGCAGGGGATGTGGGGTAATAAAATGTTTAAAACTAGTGAAGAGGAATTTTTTTCTTGGCTGTGTAATTATGGGTCCTACCAAACCCTGTGTGGGTATGCTTGTAGAAATACCAATGTTGGCACATATAGAACTATAAGCATGCCCTGGCCTCCAGAGCCTGCTGGGTCCTGGAGTCTACCTGTAAAAGGATAACGTGCAGATCTGTGTAGCTCGGTCTATGGGTGCATATTTTGTGTACTCAGCATCAGCTCTTTAATGTTAATTTTGTCTTAATAGAATTATAATCAGTACAGCCTACACTGGTGTTGTGCAGTTAACTAATACTGAGTGTGTGGATACACAACATGTCATATTGTAAAATAGCTGTGTCTTGTTATAACAATGATCTGCTGTTGTTTGTAGATTCTTCCTCCGTCTCAGCGACTATGGCTCAGCAATACAATTCCTAGTCCTATCCAAATGTAACAATGAGGCGTTCCAGCTGGCCCGGCAACACAACCAGATGGAGATCTACGCTGATGTTATAGGTGCACTCACTTTTACATAGATACTATATTAAGCTGATGTTGTAGCTGGATGCTTGTGAATCTACTGATTTCACTGACAGTCATCGTGCCTGATACCACATAGAGATCGGGATCCGGATTGAAAGTCGACAGTAACTAGGTCGACAATGTCTAGGTCGACCACTATTGGTCGACAGTAACTAGGTCGACAGAGTGTATAGGTCGACGGGGTCTTTAGGTTGACATGTTCTAGGTCGACAGGTCAAAAGGTCGACATGAGTTTTTCACAATTTTTTTCTTTTTTTTAACCTTTTCATACTTAACGATCCACGTGGACTACGATTGGAACGGTAATCTGTGCCGAGCGAAGCGGTAGCGGAGCGAAGGCAACATGCCCGAAGCATGGCGAGCGAAGCGGTGCACTAATTGGGGTTCCCGGTCACTCTACGAAGAAAACGACACCAAAATAACATTAAAAACTCATGTCGACCTTTTGACCCGTCGACCTAGAACATGTCGACCTAAAGACCCTTGTCGACCTAGACACCCTGTCGATCTAGTTACTGTCGACCAATAGTGGTCGACCTAGACATTGTCGACCTAGTTACTGTCGACTTTCAATACCACACCCTAGAGATCAACACTGACTACATAGGTACATTCTTGTGTCTCTAGTTATATTCATACCAAAGTATACGGATAGTCTGTGTCTGATGCCACATACAGATCTACGCTGATATTATAGCTGGATGGTTGTGCATCCTCTAATCACACTGACAGTCACTGTGTCTGATGCCACATACAGATCTACGCTGATATTATAGCTGGATGCTTGTGCATCCTCTAATCACACTGACAGTCACTGTGTCTGATGCTGCATACAGATCTACGCTGATATTATAGCTGGATGCTTGTGCATCCTCTAATCACACTGACAGTCACTGTGTCTGATGCTGCATACAGATCTACGCTGATATTATAGCTGGATGCTTATGTATCCTCTAATCACACTGACAGTCACTGTGTCTGATGCCACATACAGATCTACGCTGATATTATAGCTGGATGCTTGTGCCTCTTCTAATCACACTGACAGTCACTGTGTCTGATGCTGCATACAGATCTACGCTGATATTATAGCTGGATGCTTGTGTATCTTCTAATCACACTGACAGTCACTGTGTCTGATGCTGCATACAGATCTACGCTGATATTATAGCTGGATGCTTGTGCATCCTCTAATCACACTGACAGTCACTGTGTCTGATGCTGCATACAGATCTACGCTGATATTATAGCTGGATGCTTGTGCATCCTCTAATCACACTGACAGTCACTATGTCTGATGCTGCATACAGATCTACGCTGATATTATAGCTGGATGCTTGTGCATCCTCTAATCACACTGACAGTCACTGTGTCTGATGCCACATACAGATCTACGCTGATATTATAGCTGGATGCTTGTGCATCCTCTAATCACACTGACAGTCACTGTGTCTGATGCTGCATACAGATCTACGCTGATATTATAGCTGGATGCTTGTGTATCTTCTAATCACACTGACAGTCACTATGTCTGATGCTGCATACAGATCTACGCTGATATTATAGCTGGATGCTTGTGCATCCTCTAATCACACTGACAGTCACTGTGTCTGATGCCACATACAGATCTACGCTGATATTATAGCTGGATGCTTGTGTATCTTCTAATCACACTGACAGTCACTGTGTCTGATGCTGCATACAGATCTACGCTGATATTATAGCTGGATGGTTGTGCATCCTCTAATCACACTGACAGTCACTGTGTCTGATGCTGCATACAGATCTACGCTGATATTATAGCTGGATGCTTGTGTATCCTCTAATCACACTGACAGTCACTGTGTCTGATGCTGCATACAGATCTACGCTGATATTATAGCTGGATGCTTGTCCATCTTCTAATCACACTGACAGTCACTGTGTCTGATGCTACATACAGATCTACGCTGATATTATAGCTGGATGCTTGTGCATCCTCTAATCACACTGACAGTCACTGTGTCTGATGCTGCATACAGATCTACGCTGATATTATAGCTGGATGCTTGTGCCTCTTCTAATCACACTGACAGTCACTGTGTCTGATGCTGCATACAGATCTACGCCGATATTATAGCTGGATGCTTGTGCATCTTCTAATCACACTGACAGTCACTGTGTCTGATGCTGCATACAGATCTACGCTGATATTATAGCTGGATGCTTGTGCATCCTCTAATCACACTGACAGTCACTGTGTCTGATGCTGCATACAGATCTACGCTGATGATATAGCTGGATGCTTGTGCATCTTCTAATCACACTGACAGTCACTGTGTCTGATGCCTCATACAGATCTACGCTGATATTATAGCTGGATGCTTGTGCATCTTCTAATCACACTGACAGTCACTGTGTCTGATGCTGCATACAGATCTACGCTGATATTATAGCTGGATGCTTGTGCCTCTTCTAATCACACTGACAGTCACTGTGTCTAATGCCTCATACAGATCTATGCTGATATTATAGCTGGATGCTTGTGCATCCTCTAATCACACTGACAGTCACTGTGTCTGATGCTGCATACAGATCTACGCTGATATTATAGCTGGATGCTTGTCCATCTTCTAATCACACTGACAGTCACTGTGTCTGATGCCACATACAGATCTACGCTGATATTATAGCTGGATGCTTATGTATCCTCTAATCACACTGACAGTCACTGTGTCTGATGCTGCATACAGATCTACGCTGATATTATAGCTGTATGCTTGTGCATCCTCTAATCACACTGACAGTCACTGTGTCTGATGCTGCATACAGATCTATGCTGATATTATAGCTGGATGCTTGTGCATCCTCTAATCACACTGACAGTCACTGTGTCTGATGCTGCATACAGATCTACGCTGATATTATAGCTGGATGCTTGTGCATCTTCTAATCACACTGACAGTCACTGTGTCTGATGCTGCATACAGATCTACGCTGATATTATAGCTGGATGCTTGTGTATCTTCTAATCACACTGACAGTCACTATGTCTGATGCTGCATACAGATCTACGCTGATATTATAGCTGGATGCTTGTGCATCTTCTAATCACACTGACAGTCACTGTGTCTGATGCCTCATACAGATCTACGCTGATATTATAGCTGGATGCTTGTGCATCCTCTAATCACACTGACAGTCACTGTGTCTGATGCTGCATACAGATCTACGCCGATATTATAGCTGGATGGGTGTGCATCCTCTAATCACACTGACAGTCACTGTGTCTGATGCTGCATACAGATCTACACTGATATTATAGCTGGATGCTTGTGCATCCTCTAATCACACTGACAGTCACTGTGTCTGATGCTGCATACAGATCTACGCTGATATTATAGCTGGATGCTTGTGCATCCTCTAATCACACTGACAGTCACTGTGTCTGATGCTGCATACAGATCTACGCTGATGTTATAGCTGGATGCTTGTGCATCCTCTAATCACACTGACAGTCACTGTGTCTGATGCTGCATACAGATCTACGCTGATATTATAGCTGGATGCTTATGTATCCTCTAATCACACTGACAGTCACTGTGTCTGATGCTGCATACAGATCTATGCTGATATTATAGCTGGATGCTTGTGCCTCTTCTAATCACACTGACAGTCACTGTGTCTGATGCTGCATACAGATCTACACTGATATTATAGCTGGATGGTTGTGCATCCTCTAATCACACTGACAGTCACTGTGTCTGATGCTGCATACAGATCTACGCTGATATTATAGCTGGATGCTTGTGTATCTTCTAATCACACTGACAGTCACTGTGTCTGATGCTACATACAGATCTACGCTGATATTATAGCTGGATGCTTGTGCATCCTCTAATCACACTGACAGTCACTGTGTCTGATGCTGCATACAGATCTACGCTGATATTATAGCTGGATGCTTATGTATCCTCTAATCACACTGACAGTCACTGTGTCTGATGCTGCATACAGATCTACGCTGATATTATAGCTGGATGCTTGTGCCTCTTCTAATCACACTGACAGTCACTGTGTCTGATGCTGCATACAGATCTACGCTGATATTATAGCTGGATGCTTGTGCCTCTTCTAATCACACTGACAGTCACTGTGTCTGATGCTGCATACAGATCTATGCCGATATTATAGCTGGATGCTTGTGCATCTTCTAATCACACTGACAGTCACTGTGTCTGATGCTGCATACAGATCTATGCCGATATTATAGCTGGATGCTTGTGCATCTTCTAATCACACTGACAGTCACTGTGTCTGATGCTGCATACAGATCTACGCTGATATTATAGCTGGATGCTTGTGCATCCTCTAATCACACTGACAGTCACTGTGTCTGATGCCGCATACAGATCTACGCTGATATTATAGCTGGATGCTTATGTATCCTCTAATCACACTGACAGTCACTGTGTCTGATGCTGCATACAGATCTACGCTGATATTATAGCTGGATGCTTATGTATCCTCTAATCACACTGACAGTCACTGTGTCTGATGCTGCATACAGATCTACACTGATATTATAGCTGGATGGGTGTGCATCCTCTAATCATACTGACAGTCACTATGTCTGATGCTGCATACAGATCTACACTGATATTATAGCTGGATGGTTGTGCATCCTCTAATCACACTGACAGTCACTGTGTCTGATGCTGCATACAGATCTACGCTGATATTATAGCTGGATGCTTGTGCATCTTCTAATCACACTGACAGTCACTGTGTCTGATGCTGCATACAGATCTACACTGATATTATAGCTGGATGCTTGTGTATCTTCTAATCACACTGACAGTCACTGTGTCTAATGCTGCATACAGATCTACGCTGATATTATAGCTGGATGGGTGTGCATCCTCTAATCATACTGACAGTCACTATGTCTGATGCTGCATACAGATCTACGCTGATATTATAGCTAGATGCTTGTGCATCCTCTAATCACATTGACAGTCACTGTGTCTGATGCTACATACAGATCTACACTGATATTATAGCTGGATGGGTGTGCATCCTCTAATCATACTGACAGTCACTATGTCTGATGCTGCATACAGATCTACGCTGATATTATAGCTAGATGCTTGTGCATCCTCTAATCACACTGACAGTCACTGTGTCTGATGCTACATACAGATCTATGCTGATATTATAGCTGGATGCTTATGTATCCTCTAATCACACTGACAGTCACTATGTCTGATGCTGCATACAGATCTACGCTGATATTATAGCTGGATGGGTGTGCATCCTCTAATCATACTGACAGTCACTATGTCTGATGCTGCATACAGATCTACGCTGATATTATAGCTAGATGCTTGTGCATCCTCTAATCACACTGACAGTCACTGTGTCTGATGCTACATACAGATCTATGCTGATATTATAGCTGGATGCTTATGTATCCTCTAATCACACTGACAGTCACTATGTCTGATGCCACATACAGATCTATGCTGATATTATAGCTGGATGCTTGTGTATCTTCTAATCACACTGACAGTCACTGTGTCTGATGCCTCATACAGATCTATGCTGATATTATAGCTGGATGCTTGTGCATCCTCTAATCACACTGACAGTCACTGTGTCTGATGCCACATACAGATCTACGCTGATATTATAGCTGGATGCTTATGTATCCTCTAATCACACTGACAGTCACTGTGTCTGATGCTGCATACAGATCTACGCTGATATTATAGCTGTATGCTTGTGCCTCTTCTAATCACACTGACAGTCACTGTGTCTAATGCCTCATACAGATCTATGCTGATATTATAGCTGTATGCTTGTGCCTCTTCTAATCACACTGACAGTCACTGTGTCTAATGCCTCATACAGATCTATGCTGATATTATAGCTGGATGCTTGTGCCTCTTCTAATCACACTGACAGTCACTGTGTCTGATGCCACATACAGATCAACACTGACTATATAGGTACATTATATTTCTCTTACATCCTTTAGGATGCTGGGGTCCACATTAGTACCATGGGGTATAGACGGGTCCACCAGGATCCATTGGCACTTTAAGAGTTTGAGAGTGTGGGCTGGCTCCTCCCTCTATGCCCCTCCTACCAGACTCAGTTTAGAAAATGTGCCCGGAGGAGCTGGTCACAGCTAGAGGAGCTCTCCAGAGTTTCTCTAGTAAAGTTTAGTTTAGAGTTTATTATTTTACAGGGAGGCTGCTGGCAACAGCCTCCCTGCTTCGCGGGACTAAGGGGGGGAGTAGTGTCCGCCCTGAGGGATCTGAGCCACTATCTCCGCTGACAGGACACTGAGCTACTGTGGGGATAGAACGTTCCCCGTCACAGGGGATCGCTCACCCCAGCAGCATGCCGCCACCCCCTTACAGAGCCGAAGATCAGTGGCGAGTGAGTCACCGACCCCCCTAGCAAGCGGGGGGCCGGTGTAATGATGGAGGCATCAGGGTAGGAGTGCAGTATTAACTGCGCTCCGGAGGCTCAGCTGTACATAGTGCAGCGCTGTGAGGGGCGCCCTGAGCCAGCGCCTACACCCTACACTGGTCACACAGCCTGTCGGGGTCCCTGGATCTCAGCCAGCATAAATCCTCAGGCCAGTATAATTCTATGAAGAGCGGGAAGACAGCGCCATTTTGGGGGCGGAGCTTCTCCTCAGAGCGGACCCAGAAGCGTTCAGCGCCATTTTCCTGCCTGCACAGCGCTGTCAGTGAAGAGCACGTCTCTCCACAGCAACGCCAGCTATCTCTCATGGTACCAGGGGGTTGTAGAAGGAGGGGGAGGCTGCAAAATGACTGTGTAACCTATTAAGGTTCACAGTCAGCGCTGATGGGGGGGGTCTCCCTTTACCTAAAAAGCGCTGTGTGTTGGTTGGCTCCAATCTCTGTGTCTCTCTTGCCATTCTTGGAGGTTGAAACTCTGTCTGTACTCCCCTGTGTGTGTATGGCGTGTCTGTGGTCTCCATTAAGCAATGTCCAGGGACTCTGTGTCATATGCTGCAGAGGATATGTCCTCTCAGGATGATCTCATTCCATGTAATCAGGATTGCACTGGTTTAGCACAGATTCCAGCCAGGGAGCCTGAGTGGTTATCCTCTATGAAATCTATGATTTCTCAGATTTCAAATAGGGTTGCACAAAATGAATCTGCAACTCAGGCTTTACAGAACTCTATGGCAGTCTGGCCCAGTTCTGGTACATCAGGGCTCCCCGCTGTGTGTTCACATAAACGTGCTCTTGCACAGATCATGCAGGATGATACCGATTCTGATACTGCAGATGGTAACGGGGATATGTTGCGGGGAACGGCATCTCTTGCTAAAGGGGTGCAGTTAATGATAGAGGCTATTAGGGATGTGTTGAATCTTGCTGATACAACACCCGAGTAGGTTGAGGAGGCTTACTTCACTGACAATAAGCAAGCCTCGCTAACCTTCCCTGCGTGAAAGGAATTAAATGCTATATTTGAAAAGGCTTGGGAAAACCCGGATAAAAAATTCCAGATACCCAAAAGGGTTCTGGTAGCGTTTCCTTTCCCGGTAGAGGAAAAAAAAAAAAAAAGGAAACCCCGCCTATTGTTGATGTGTCCGTATCCAGATTCTCAAAAAGGGTGGTTTTACCTGCTCCAGGATCTACCGCCTTAAAAGAGCCGGCTGATCGTAAAATTGATAATACGCTCAAATCCATGTACACGGCTTCTGGGGCAATACTATGCCCCACTATTGCTAGTGCTTGAATTGCCAAGGCTATAGTAAAGTGGTCAGGCACATTACTTGAGGACTTGGATACTATGGAAAAATGTAATGTTGAATTGTTTTTACGTAACATTCAGGATTCGGCAGGATTTCTGGTAGAATCCATGAAGGACCTGGGTTCCATGGCTGCAGGAATTTCCTCCATGTCAGTATCAGCTTGTCGAGGACTGTGGTTGCGCCAGTGGTCTACCAACGCGGAATCCAGGAGAAGTGTGGAGACCCTACCCTACACAGGTCAGGCTCTCTTTGGGGAGGCATAAGATGCGTGGATCTCCACGGCTACGGCTGTTAAGTCACCCTTTCTTCCCTCAGCTAAACCCTTTTCTTCAGTTACATCACAGCCCTTTCGGTCTACCAAGCCCAGAAAGGCCAAACAGTCCAACACCTTCTTTCGGGGAGGTCGGCCCAAGTCCAAGAAACCTGCGGCTGCAGGTTCCCAGGAATAGAAACCTGCTTCAGGTACACCAAAGTCCTCCGCATGACGGTGGACTGCACGCTCCAGAGGTGGGGCCGGTGGGAGTGAGACTCAGACATTTCAGTCATGTCTGGGTGTCCTCCGGCCTGGACCCCTGGGTGCAAGATATTGTGTCCCAGGGGTACAGGCTGGAATTTCAAAATCTCCCTCCTCACCGATTATTCAGATCAGGCTTGCCAGCTCTACTGGCGGACAGGAATGTCCTGAAAGAAGCCGTCCAGAAGTTGGTGGAGGCACAGGTTATTGTGCCAGAACCACCTCATATGCAAAACAAAGGTTACTATTCAGACCTTTTCGTGGTACCGAAACCGGATGGTTCAGTCAGGCCCATTCTGATCTTAAAATCACTAAACCCCTTTTTCAGGGAGTTCAAGTTCAAAATGGAGTCTCTAAGGGCAGTGATATCAGGTCTGGAGGAGGGGAAATTCTTAGTATCCCTGGATATCAAGGATGCGTACCTCCACATTCCGATTTGGCTGCCGCATCAAGCTTATCTTCGATTCGCACTGTTGGACTGTCACTTTCAGTTCCAGGCCCTCACATTCGGCCTCTCCACAGCACCGAGGGTATTCACCAAGGTGATGGCGGAGATGATGATTCTTCTCCGCAGACGGAGGGTGAACATAATTCCATATCTGGACGATCTGCTGATAAAGGCATCGTCCAAGGAGAAGCTGTTACGGTCCATAGCACTTACGACCCAGCCTCTCAGGGAACATGGTTGGATCCTGAATCTTCCAAAATCACATTTGGAACCAACCAGGAAGTTGTCCTTTCTGGGAATGATCCTCGACACGGAGGTGCAGAGGGTGTTTCTCCCAGAGGAGAAGGCGTTGGTGATTCAACCGATGGTCCGGGATGTCCTGAAGCGAGCTCGGGTGTTAGTTCATCAGTGCATTCACCTTCTGAGGAAGATGGTGCCCTCTTACGAGGCTCTGCAGTACGGGAGGTTTCACGCTCGGTCCTTCCAACTGGACCTCCTGGACAAGTGGTCAGGATCCCATCTACACATGCACCAGAGAATACGTCTGTCGCCAAAGGCCAGGATTTCACTCCTCTAGTGGCTGCAATTACCTCACCTTCTGGTGGGCCGCAGGTTCGGGATTCAGGACTGGATACTTCTAACCACGGATGTAAGTCTCCGGAGGTGGGGCGCAGTCACTCAAGGGGAAACCTTCCAAGGAAGGTGGTCAAGTCTGGAAGCCGGCCTGCCGATAAACATTCTGGAACTAAGTGCCGTCTACAACAGTATTCTCCATGCGGCCCATCTTCTGAGAAATTGGGCCATACAAGTGCAGTCGGACAATGTGACAACAATGGCTTACATAAACTGACAGGGCGGAACGAAGAGCAGAGCTGCAATGGAAGAGGTAACAAGAATCATCCTCTGGGCAGAAAAGCATGCGTTCGTGCTGTCAGCAATCTTCATTCCGGGAGTAGACAACTGGGAAGTGGAGTTCCTCAGCAGACACGATCTCCATCCAGGGAAGTGGGGTCTCCATCCGGAGGTGTTCAAGGAGGTAACAGATCTTTGGGGCGTACCCCAGATCGACATGATGGCCTCTCGTCTCAACAAGACGCTTCGGCGGTATTGTTCCAGGTCGAGGGACCCGCAAGCAGTGGCGGTGGACGCCCTGGTGACTCCGTGGGTTTTCCAGTCGGTGTACGTGTTTCCTCCACTTCCACTCATCCCAAGAGTTCTAAAGCTCATAAGGAGAACAAGGGTTCAAGTGATCCTCATTGCTCCCGCTGGCCAAGAAGGGCTTGGTACGCGGCTCTTTTGGATCTACTGCAAGAAGAGCCGAGGCCTCTTCCTCTTCGGGAGGACCTGCTGCAGCAGGGGCCGTTCGCCTATCCAGACTTACCGCGGCTACGTTTGACAGCATGGAGGTTGAACGCCTGATACTAGCTCGGAAGGGCATTCCGAACAAAGTTATTCCTACCCTGATAAAGGCTAGGAAACGAGGAACGTCTAAACATTACCATCGAATTTGGAAAAAATATGTATGTTGGTGTGAGTCCAATAAATTTCCTGTGGTGGAGTTTAAACTGGGACGGTTTCTCCTCTTCCTACAAGCTGGTGTGGATATGGGCCTGAAGTTGGGATCTGTGAATGTCCAGATTTCGGCCCTCTCCATTTCTTCCAGAAACAATTGGCTGCCCTCCCTGAGGTTCAGACCTTTTTGAAGGGAGTTCTGCACATCCAAACTCCCTTTGTACCGCCTACGGCGCCTTGGGACCTTAATGTGGTGTTGCAGTTCCTCCAATTGGACTGATTCGAGCCTCTACAGGAGGTTGAGGTCAAATTTCTTACGTGGAAAGCTGTCACGTTGTTGGCTTTAGATTTTGCTAGACGTGTGTCAGAGTTGGGGGCTTTGTACTGATAAAGCCCTTACTTGATCTTCCACGAAGATAGAGCTGAGCTCTGGACACGTCAGCAGTTTCTTCCAAAGGTTGTGTCGGCATTTCATATCAACCAACCTATTGTGGTGCCAGTGGCTACTGCCTCCTCAATTTCATCAAAGTCCTTGTATGTGATAAGGGCTCTGAAAATATATGTGAAGAGGACTGCTCGTCACAGGAAATCGGACTCTCTGTTTGTCCTGTATGATCCCAAGAAAATTGGGTGTCCTGCTTCTAAGCAGACGATCTCTCGCTGGATCAGGTTCACTATCCAGCATGCATATTCTATGGCAGGCTTGCCGTGTCCTACGTCTGTCAAGGCCCACTCTACTCGTAAGGTGGGGTCTTCCTGGGCGGCTGCCCGGGGTGTCTCGGCGTTACAACTTTGCCGAGCTGTAACTTGGTCTGGGTTGAACACGTTTGCAAAGTTCTACAAGTTCGATACTTTGGCCTCTGATGATCTGAAGTTCAGTAAATCAGTTCTGCATGAGCCTCCGCGCTATCCCTCCCGTTCTGGGAGCTTTGGTACATCCCAATGGTACTAATGTGGACCCCAGCATCCTCTAGGACGTAAGAGAAAATAAGATTTTGGTTATCTACCGGTAAATCCTTTTCTCGTAGTCCGTAGAGGATGCTGGGCGCCCGCCCAGCGCTTCGTTTTCCTGCAGTTGTTATCTGGTTCAGTATAACTTTGTTTTAGTTACGTACTGCATTGTTACTTGGTAAGTAATGTTTCAGCGGTTGCCGAGTTTTCAAGCTAAGCTAGCTTGATGTGCCTTGTATGTGTGAGCTGGTATGAATCTCATCACTATCTGTGTTAAATCCTTCTCTCGAAGATGTCCGTCTCCTCGGGCACAGTTTCTAGACTGGTAGGATGGGCATAGAGGGAGGAGCCAGCCCACACTCTCAAACTCCAAAGTGCCAATGGCTCCTGGTGATCCCGTCTATACCCCATGGTACTAATGTGGACCCCAGCATCCTTTACGGACTACGAGAAAAGATTTTACCGGTAGGTAACCTAAATCCTATTATTATACACTATATAGGTACATTCTAGTTGTATTCATACCAGAGTATACTGATAGTCTGTGCCCGATGTCACATACAGATCTACACTGTTATACCTGGATGCCTTTGCATCTTCTAATGACACTGACAGTCACTGTGTCTGATGCCACATACAGATCTACTCTATTATAGCTGTACGCTTTTGCATCCTCTAATCACACTGACAGTCACTATGTCTGATGCTGCATACAGATCTACGCTGATATTATAGCTGGATGCTTGTGCATCCTCTAATCACACTGACAGTCACTATGTCTGATGCTGCATACAGATCTACGCTGATATTATAGCTGGACGCGTGTGCATCCTCTAATCACACTGACAGTGACTGTGTCTGATGCTGCATACAGATCTACGCTGATATTATAGCTGGATGCTTGTGCATCCTCTAATCACACTGACAGTCACTGTGTCTGATGCTGCATACAGATCTACGCTGATATTATAGCTGGACGCGTGTGCATCCTCTAATCACACTGACAGTCACTGTGTCTGATGCTGCATACAGATCTACGCTGATATTATAGCTGGATGCTTGTGCATCCTCTAATCACACTGACAGTCACTGTGTCTGATGCTGCATACAGATCTACGCTGATATTATAGCTGGATGCTTGTGCATCCTCTAATCACACTGACAGTCACTGTGTCTGATGCTGCATACAGATCTACGCTGATATTATAGCTGGATGCTTATGTATCTTCTAATCACACTGACAGTCACTGTGTCTGATGCTGCATACAGATCTACGCTGATATTATAGCTGGATGCTTGTGCATCCTCTAATCACACTGACAGTCACTGTGTCTGATGCTGCATACAGATCTACGCTGATATTATAGCTGGATGCTTGTGCATCCTCTAATCACACTGACAGTCACTGTGTCTGATGCCACATACAGATCTACACTGATATTATAGCTGGATGCTTGTGCATCCTCTAATCACACTGACAGTCACTGTGTCTGATGCTGCATACAGATCTACGCTGATATTATAGCTGGATGCTTGTGCATCCTCTAATCACACTGACAGTCACTGTGTCTGATGCCGCATACAGATCTACGCTGATATTATAGCTGGATGCTTGTGTATCCTCTAATCACACTGACAGTCACTGTGTCTGATGCTGCATACAGATCTACGCTGATATTATAGCTGTATGCTTGTGCATCCTCTAATCACACTGACAGTCACTGTGTCTGATGCTGCATACAGATCTACGCTGATATTATAGCTGGATGCTTGTGCATCCTCTAATCACACTGACAGTCACTGTGTCTGATGCTGCATACAGATCTACGCTGATATTATAGCTGGATGCTTGTGTATCTTCTAATCACACTGACAGTGACTGTGTCTGATGCCACATACAGATCTACGCTGATATTATAGCTGGATGCTTGTGCATCCTCTAATCACACTGACAGTCACTGTGTCTGATGCTGCATACAGATCTACGCTGATATTATAGCTGGATGCTTGTGCATCCTCTAATCACACTGACAGTCACTGTGTCTGATGCTGCATACAGATCTACGCTGATATTATAGCTGGATGCTTGTGCATCCTCTAATCACACTGACAGTCACTATGTCTGATGCTGCATACAGATCTACGCTGATATTATAGCTGGATGCTTATGTATCCTCTAATCACACTGACAGTCACTGTGTCTGATGCTGCATACAGATCTACGCTGATATTATAGCTGGATGCTTGTGCATCCTCTAATCACACTGACAGTCACTGTGTCTGATGCCACATACAGATCTACGCTGATATTATAGCTGGATGCTTATGTATCTTCTAATCACACTGACAGTCACTGTGTCTGATGCTGCATACAGATCTACGCTGATATTATAGCTGGATGCTTGTGCATCCTCTAATCACACTGACAGTCACTGTGTCTGATGCTGCATACAGATCTACGCTGATATTATAGCTGGATGCTTGTGCATCCTCTAATCACACTGACAGTCACTGTGTCTGATGCTGCATACAGATCTACGCTGATATTATAGCTGGATGCTTGTGTATCTTCTAATCACACTGACAGTCACTGTGTCTGATGCTACATACAGATCTACGCTGATATTATAGCTGGATGCTTGTGCATCCTCTAATCACACTGACAGTCACTGTGTCTGATGCCGCATACAGATCTACGCTGATATTATAGCTGGATGCTTATGTATCCTCTAATCACACTGACAGTCACTGTGTCTGATGCTGCATACAGATCTACGCTGATATTATAGCTGGATGCTTGTGCATCCTCTAATCACACTGACAGTCACTGTGTCTGATGCCACATACAGATCTACGCTGATATTATAGCTGGATGCTTGTGCATCCTCTAATCACACTGACAGTCACTGTGTCTGATGCTGCATACAGATCTATGCCGATATTATAGCTGGATGCTTGTGTATCTTCTATTCACACTGACAGTCACTGTGTCTGATGCCACATACAGATCTACGCTGATATTATAGCTGGATGCTTGTGCCTCTTCTAATCACACTGACAGTCACTGTGTCTGATGCCACATACAGATCTACGCTGATATTATAGCTGGATGCTTGTGCATCCTCTAATCACACTGACAGTCACTGTGTCTGATGCTGCATACAGATCTACGCTGATATTATAGCTGGATGCTTGTGTATCTTCTAATCACACTGACAGTCACTGTGTCTGATGCTACATACAGATCTATGCTGTATTATAGCTGGATGCTTGTGCATCCTCTAATCACACTGACAGTCACTGTGTCTGATGCTGCATACAGATCTACGCTGATATTATAGCTGGATGCTTGTGTATCTTCTAATCACACTGACAGTCACTGTGTCTGATGCCTCATACAGATCTACGCTGATGTTATAGCTGGATGCTTGTGTATCCTCTAATCACACTGACAGTCACTGTGTCTGATGCTGCATACAGATCTACGCTGATATTATAGCTGGATGCTTGTGCATCCTCTAATCACACTGACAGTCACTGTGTCTGATGCTGCATACAGATCTACGCTGATATTATAGCTGGATGCTTGTGTATCTTCTAATCACACTGACAGTGACTGTGTCTGATGCCACATACAGATCTACGCTGATATTATAGCTGGATGCTTGTGCATCCTCTAATCACACTGACAGTCACTGTGTCTGATGCCGCATACAGATCTACGCTGATGTTATAGCTGGATGCTTGTGCATCCTCTAATCACACTGACAGTCACTGTGTCTGATGCCGCATACAGATCTACGCTGATGTTATAGCTGGATGCTTGTGCATCCTCTAATCACACTGACAGTCACTGTGTCTGATGCCTCATACAGATCTACGCTGATATTATAGCTGGATGCTTGTGCATCCTCTAATCACACTGACAGTCACTGTGTCTGATGCCACATACAGATCTACGCTGATATTATAGCTGGATGGTTGTGCATCCTCTAATCACACTGACAGTCACTGTGTCTGATGCTGCATACAGATCTACGCTGATATTATAGCTGGATGCTTGTGCATCCTCTAATCACACTGACAGTCACTGTGTCTGATGCTGCATACAGATCTACGCTGATATTATAGCTGGATGCTTGTGCATCCTCTAATCACACTGACAGTCACTGTGTCTGATGCTGCATACAGATCTACGCTGATATTATAGCTGGATGCTTGTGCATCCTCTAATCACACTGACAGTCACTGTGTCTGATGCTGCATACAGATCTACGCTGATATTATAGCTGGATGCTTGTGCATCCTCTAATCACACTGACAGTCACTGTGTCTGATGCCACATACAGATCTACGCTGATATTATAGCTGGATGCTTGTGCATCCTCTAATCACACTGACAGTCACTGTGTCTGATGCCACATACAGATCTACGCTGATATTATAGCTGGATGGTTGTGCATCCTCTAATCACACTGACAGTCACTGTGTCTGATGCTGCATACAGATCTACGCTGATATTATAGCTGGATGCTTATGCATCCTCTAATCACACTGACAGTCACTGTGTCTGATGCTGCATACAGATCTACGCTGATATTATAGCTGGATGCTTGTGCATCCTCTAATCACACTGACAGTCACTGTGTCTGATGCTGCATACAGATCTACACTGATATTATAGCTGTATGCTTGTGCATCCTCTAATCACACTGACAGTCACTGTGTCTGATGCTGCATACAGATCTACGCTGATATTATAGCTGGATGCTTGTGCATCCTCTAATCACACTGACAGTCACTGTGTCTGATGCTGCATACAGATCTACACTGATATTATAGCTGTATGCTTGTGCATCCTCTAATCACACTGACAGTCACTGTGTCTGATGCTGCATACAGATCTATGCCGATATTATAGCTAGATGCTTGTGAATCTACTAATTACACTGACAGTCACTGTGTCTAATGCCTCATACAGATCTACGCTGATATTATAGGTGTTCGCTTGTCCATCTTCTAATCACACTGACAGTCACTAGGTCTGATGCCGCATACAGATCTACGCTTATATTATAGCTGGATGCTTTTAGTCACTGTGTCTGATGCAAGGTAGCAGCTGTGCAGTTCTATCTAATTAATCATCACCCATGATTCGCAATGGTTTCAGAAACCGGCAGCCTGCGTAAGCTTAAGCTTAATCAGGCTGGCTGTAGGATCTGGACACCAGGGTCCAGAAAGTCTGCCTCCGACGATACAGACCCTGGACTCATCATGTCTTTAAAACGGGGGCGACACTCT
Organism: Pseudophryne corroboree; assembly: GCF_028390025.1. Taxonomy (NCBI): domain Eukaryota; kingdom Metazoa; phylum Chordata; class Amphibia; order Anura; family Myobatrachidae; genus Pseudophryne; species Pseudophryne corroboree. The sequence goes on from NC_086444.1 coordinate 1,117,606,958, forward strand.
CATGTTTTGAAGAACAGTGCCGGGTGCTGCCAGTGCTCCGCCCTCAAAATGCCACAGCTTGTAAATCATCATGCCTGCGCAGATCCCCAAACATCATATTTGCACTCAAACCATCGGGTTTGGATTCAAATGTGACTCAGGCCCTTAGTAATATTCACAATATCATCCTTTTTTTATACGTCTTTTTCTCTATCGTCCTAAGTGGATGCTGGGGTTCCTGAAAGGACCATGGGGAATAGCGGCTCCGCAGGAGACAGGGCACAAAAAAGTAAAGCTTTACTAGGTCAGGTGGTGTGCACTGGCTCCTCCCCCTATGACCCTCCTCCAGACTCCAGTTAGATTTTGTGCCCGAACGAGAAGGGTGCAATCTAGGTGGCTCTCCTAAAGAGCTGCTTAGAGAAAGTTTAGTTTAGGTTTTTTTACTTTACAGTGAGTCCTGCTGGCAACAGGATCACTGCAACGAGGGACTTAGGGGAGAAGTAGTAAACTCACCTGCGTGCAGAGTGGATTTGCTGCTTGGCTACTGGACACCATTAGCTCCAGAGGGATCGAACACAGGCCCAGCCATGGAGTCCGGTCCCGGAGCCGCGCCGCCGACCCCCTTGCAGATGCTGAAGCGTGAAGAGGTCCAGAAACCGGCGGCTGAAGACTCCTCAGTCTTCATAAGGTAGCGCACAGCACTGCAGCTGTGCGCCATTTTCCTCTCAGCACACTTCACACGGCAGTCACTGAGGGTGCAGAGCGCTGGGGGGGGGCGCTCTGAGAGGCAAATAAAAACCTTATAAAAGGCTAAAAATACCTCACATATAGCCCACAGGGGCTATATGGAGATATTTAACCCCTGCCTGACTAAAATAATAGCGGGAGAAGAACCCGCCGAGAAAGGGGCGGGGCCTATCTCCTCAGCACACGGCGCCATTTTCTGTCACAGCTCCGCTGGTCAGGACGGCTCCCAGGTCTCTCCCCTGCACTGCACTACAGAAACAGGGTAAAACAGAGAGGGGGGGCACATTAATGGCTATATATTGTATATATTAAAGCAGCTATAAGGGAGCACTTAATTATAAGGCTATCCCTGTTATATATAGCGCTTTTTGGTGTGTGCTGGCAGACTCTCCCTCTGTCTCCCCAAAAGGGCTAGTGGGTCCTGTCTTCATTAGAGCATTCCCTGTGTGTTTGCTGTGTGTGTCGGTACGTGGTGTCGACATGTATGAGGACGATATTGGTGTGGAGGCGGAGCAATTGCCAAATATGCAGATGTCACCCCCCAGGGGGTCGACACCAGAATGGATGCCTTTATTTGTGGAATTACGTGATAGTTTATCTTCACTTAAACAGTCGGTTGAGGACATGAGGCGGCCGGACAATCAATTAATGCCTGTCCAGGCGCCTCAAACACCGTCAGGGGCTGTAAAACGCCCTTTGCCTCAGTCGGTCGACACAGACCCAGACACAGGCACTGATTCTTGTGACGACGGTGGAAATTCAAACGTATTTTCCAGTAGGGCCACACGTTATATGATTTTGGCAATGAAGGAGACGTTACATTTAGCTGATACTACAGATACCGTAAAACAGGGTATTATGTATGGTGTGAAAAAACTACCAACAGTTTTTCCTGAATCAGAAGAGTTAAATGACGTGTGTGATGAAGCGTGGGTTGCTCCTGATAGAAAGTTGATAATTTCAAAAAAATTATTGGCATTATACCCTTTCCCGCCAGAGGTTAGGGCGCGCTGGGAAACACCCCCTAAGGTGGACAAGGCGCTCACACGCTTATCTAAACAAGTGGCGTTACCCTCTCCTGAGACGGCCGCACTTAAGGATCCATCAGATAGGAGGATGGAAGTTATTCAAAAGAGTATATACACACATGCAGGTGTTATACTACGACCAGCTATAGCAACTGCCTGGATGTGCAGTGCTGGAGTAGTTTGGTCAGAATCCCTGATTGAAAATATTGATACCCTAGATAGGGACAAGGTTTTGCTGTCGTTAGAACAAATAAAGGATGCATTTATCTATATGCGTGATGCACAGAGAGATATCTGCACACTGGCATCTCGGGTGAGTGCTATGTCCATTTCAGCCAGAAGAGCCTTATGGACACGACAGTGGACAGGTGATGCGGATTCAAAACGTCATATGGAAGTTTTGCCGTATAAAGGGGAGGAGTTATTTGGAGTCGGTCTATCAGACTTGGTGGCCACGGCTACTGCCGGGAAATCCACCTTTTTACCTCAAGTCACTCCCCAACAGAAAAAGGCACCGACCTTTCAACCGCAGCCCTTTCGCTCCTACAAAAATAAGAGAGCAAAGGGCTTGTCGTACCTGCCACGAGGCAGAGGCAGAGGGAAGAGACACCAACAGGCAGCTCCTTCCCAGGAACAGAAGCCCTCCCCGGCTCCTGCAAAAACCTCAGCATGACGCTGGGGCCTCTCAAGCGGACTCGGGGACAGTGGGCGGCCGTCTCAAAAATTACAGCGCGCAGTGGGCTCACTCGCAGGTAGACCCCTGGATCCTGCAGATAATATCTCAGGGGTACAGGTTGGAATTAGAGACGGATCCTCCTCATCGTTTCCTGAAGTCTGCGTTACCAACCGTCTCGTCCGAAAGGGAGATGGTTTTGGACGCCATTCACAAGCTGTACTCTCAGCAGGTGATAGTCAAAGTACCCCTCTTACAACAAGGAAAGGGGTATTATTCCACTCTATTTGTGGTACCGAAGCCGGATGGCTCGGTAAGGCCTATTCTAAATCTAAAGTCCTTGAACATCTACATAAAAAAGTTCAAGTTCAAGATGGAGTCACTCAGAGCAGTGATAGCGAACCTGGAAGAAGGGGACTTTATGGTATCCTTGGACATCAAGGATGCGTATCTCCACGTTCCGATTTACCCCGCACACCAGGGGTACCTCAGGTTCGTTGTTCAAAACTGTCACTATCAGTTTCAGACGCTGCCGTTCGGATTGTCCACGGCGCCTCGGGTCTTTACCAAGGTAATGGCCGAGATGATGATTCTTCTTCGAAGAAAAGGCGTATTAGTTATCCCATACTTGGACGATCTCCTGATAAGGGCAAGGTCCAGAGAACAGCTGGAGACAGGATTAGCACTATCTCAAGAGGTGCTAAGACAACACGGGTGGATTCTGAATATTCCAAAATCCCAATTAATCCCGACAACTCGTCTGCTGTTCCTAGGAATGATTCTGGACACGGTCCAGAAAAAGGTTTTCCTTCCCGAGGAAAAAGCCAAGGAGTTATCCGACCTGGTCAGGAACCTCCTAAAACCAGGAAAGGTGTCAGTACATCAATGCACAAGAGTCCTGGGAAAAATGGTGGCTTCTTACGAAGCAATTCCATTCGGCAGATTCCATGCAAGAATATTCCAAAGGGATCTGTTGGACAAATGGTCAGGGTCGCATCTGCAGATGCACCTGCGAATAACCCTGTCACCAAAGACAAGGGTGTCACTTCTGTGGTGGTTGCAGAAGGCTCACCTATTAGAAGGCCGCAGATTCGGCATTCAGGATTGGATCCTGGTGACCACGGACGCCAGCCTGAGAGGCTGGGGAGCAGTCACACAAGGAAGAAACTTCCAGGGAGTATGGACGAGCCTGGAAAAGTCTCTTCACATAAACATTCTGGAACTAAGAGCAATCTACAATGCTCTAAGCCAGGCGGAACTTCTCCTGCAAGGGAAGCCGGTGTTGATTCAGTCGGACAACATCACGGCGGTCGCCCATGTAAACAGGCAGGGCGGCACAAGAAGCAGGAGTGCAATGGCAGAAGCTGCCAAGATTCTTCGCTGGGCGGAGAATCACGTGATAGCACTGTCAGCAGTGTTCATCCCGGGCGTGGACAACTGGGAAGCAGACTTCCTCAGCAGACACGATCTTCATCCGGGAGAGTGGGGTCTACATCCAGAGGTCTTCAACATGTTAATAGACCGTTGGGAAAGACCAATTGTAGACATGATGGCGTCTCGCCTCAACAAGAAACTGGACAAATATTGCGCCAGGTCAAGAGATCCACAGGCAATAGCTGTGGACGCACTGGTAACTCCTTGGGTGTACCAGTCAGTGTATGTGTTTCCTCCTCTGCCGCTCATACCAAAGGTATTGAAGATCATACGGCAAAGAAGAGTAAGAACAATACTAGTGGTTCCGGATTGGCCGAGAAGAACTTGGTACCCGGAACTTCAAGAGATGCTCACGGACGAACCGTGGCCTCTACCTCTGAGAAGGGACCTGCTACAGCAGGGTCCCTGTCTCTTTCAAGACTTACCGCGGCTGCGTTTGACGGCATGGCGGTTGAACGCCAGATCCTAAAAGGGAAAGGCATTCCAGAAGAAGTCATTCCTACCTTGATTAAGGCACGGAAGGAAGTCACCGTGAAACATTATCACCGCATTTGGCGAAAATATGTTGCGTGGTGCGAGGATCGGAGTGTTCCGACGGAGGAATTTCAACTGGGTCGTTTCCTACATTTCCTACAATCAGGATTGTCTATGGGTCTCAAATTGAGATCCATTAAGGTTCAAATTTCGGCCCTGTCAATATTCTTCCAAAAAGAATTGGCCTCTGTCCCTGAGGTCCAGACTTTTGTCAAAGGAGTACTGCATATACAGCCTCCTGTGGTGCCTCCGGTGGCACCGTGGGATCTAAATGTAGTTTTAGATTTCCTCAAATCCCATTGGTTTGAACCATTGAAAAAGGTGGATTTGAAATATCTCACATGGAAAGTGACTATGTTACTGGCCCTGGCTTCTGCCAGGAGAGTATCTGAATTGGCGGCTTTATCTTATAAAAGCCCTTATCTAATCTTCCATTCGGATAGGGCAGAACTGCGGACTCGTCCGCATTTTCTCCCTAAAGTGGTATCAGCATTTCATCTGAACCAACCTATTGTGGTGCCTGCGGCCACTAGCGACTTGGAGGACTCCAAGTTGTTGGACGTTGTCAGAGCTTTAAAAATATACATTTCAAGGACGGCTGGAGTCAGAAAATCTGACTCGCTGTTTATACTGTATGCACCCAACAAGTTGGGCGCACCTGCTTCTAAGCAGTCGATTGCTCGTTGGATTTGTAACACAATTCAACTTGCACATTCTGTGGCAGGCCTGCCACAGCCTAAAACTGTAAAAGCCCACTCCACAAGGAAGGTGGGCTCATCTTGGGCGGCTGCCCGAGGGGTCTCGGCATTACAACTCTGCCGAGCAGCTACGTGGTCGGGGGAGAACACGTTTGTAAAATTTTACAAATTTGATACCCTGGCAAAGGAGGACCTGGAGTTCTCTCATTCGGTGCTGCAGAGTCATCCGCACTCTCCCGCCCGTTTGGGAGCTTTGGTATAATCCCCATGGTCCTTTCAGGAACCCCAGCATCCACTTAGGACGATAGAGAAAATAAGAATTTACTTACCGATAATTCTATTTCTCGGAGTCCGTAGTGGATGCTGGGCGCCCATCCCAAGTGCGGATTATCTGCAATACTTGTACATAGTTATTGTTAACTAATTCGGGTTATTGTTAAGGAGCCATCTTTAAGAGGCCCTTTCTGTTATCATACTGTTAACTGGGTTTAGATCACAAGTTGTACGGTGTGATTGGTGTGGCTGGTATGAGTCTTACCCGGGATTCAAAATGCCTCCCTTATTGTGTATGCTCGTCCGGGCACAGTACCTAACTGGAGTCTGGAGGAGGGTCATAGGGGGAGGAGCCAGTGCACACCACCTGACCTAGTAAAGCTTTACTTTTTTGTGCCCTGTCTCCTGCGGAGCCGCTATTCCCCATGGTCCTTTCAGGAACCCCAGCATCCACTACGGACTCCGAGAAATAGAATTATCGGTAAGTAAATTCTTATTTTTATTATTTGTGAAAACCTTTTTGTTTGCAAACAATAGTCAGATATAAGGCTGTATATGAATCTCTGCACTAGTCGGCAGATGTCTTGAGAGTTGGCAGAGGGTGTGAAATAAGTGCGAGTGTCTGTGTGTTGTAGGATCCGAGAACACCAGTAATGAGGATTACCAGAGTATTGCCCTGTACTTCGAGGGGGAGAAGAAGCATTTTCAAGCTGGGAAGTTTTTTCTGCTCTGTGGACAGCATGCGAGGGTGGGTGAATGAATTGCTGTAACAAACCTATTACCCAATAACTGCTGTATGTATTTCTGTAAAACGTCTCTATATTCAACTATTGTTAGCATTTGCAATCATAATGATGTACTCTAGGTAGCACAGCTGTAGTTGGGATACAGTTTAATCTCATGTTATCAGCAATAACCCAGTCTCTACATAGCGGTCACCACGACCAGAAATGCAGAGACATAACTCCACATCTGCATCACTTTATATCGTCTGTATCACCTCTGTGACTTGTATTGTCTGATTGCTCACATGTATTGCTACTTATAATCCCTTTTACGCTTTATGTTTTAGGCATTAAAACACTTCTTAAAGTGCTCAGCTAGCGATGAAAACACAGCAATAGAAATGGCAATTGAAACGGTGAGACAATGCAGAATAGTTAGTAATTATAATAATGACTATAACATGTATATAATATACTGTCACACATTGATCTAATGGGTATCTTCTCCGTGTGTGATTTCTATCCCTATAACCCTGCTCTCTGAATAGGTTGGACAGGCCAAAGAGGAGCCGCTGACCAATCAGTTGATAGACTATCTAATGGGGGAGAATGACGGCATGCCGAAGGTATAATCCCTGTCCTGTTATTGTTGTATATAATGTAATATACGTCGCAGACAGCAAACTGTTTCTCTTTCTCAGGATGCAAAGTATCTCTTCCGCCTGTACATGGCTCTGAAGCAATACAGAGAGGCGGCCCGCACAGCCATCATCATAGCCCGGGAGGAGCAGTCTGCAGGTCACTAGAAGTAGTCTCTACCATCCAGAGGATATTTGTATACAGCCAGAAGCTCCGGCTGATTATTGCTGTATACAGAGGGTTTGCTTTATACCAGTTCACTCTGTGTCCCGTGTCACTCACATACACACTATGGGCAGACATTGTCCCTGATTTAGAGTTGAGCATTAGTCCTGTTATGGCCCAATAAAGATCCACGTTGCTACACTGCACTTACTTAGTAAAATGTGGACCTATGTCTGGGTTTATGTAAGTGGAGCATCAGGGCTGTGCATGTAGTGGGGGCACAGGAATACTGACGTGTGGCACACCTTCTGCGTATTCTTCTGATCCTTTACCAGGAACATACAAATACCGGTACACTGAGAGCGAGTCAGCATGTGCCTTTATTGTGTAACTAAACTGAATACATTCGAAAAAAAGGGACTTACAGGTATATATTGGTGCACAGCAGTATCTAATAGAAAAAGAAAACTAGACATCTCAGAAAAGTATTTTAATTAAAATGTAAACTCCCCAAATTCCTTGTGTACCTTTTATTTTTTATGTAATATACCTAAATTCATCATGCGTCTTCTTCCTTCTCTCCTGGAGTAGTCTTTATTGATGTGCAATGAAAAAAACAAACCATAATACAGCAATGATACTTGCAATGAGAACGAGTGATGTGGCCAGTCTCTGCTGCGCCAATTATAACGGCTTGCATCAGCGGCCGGTCGCTTATTCACCCCTCTAGGACTTAAGTACATTCTTTCTCATTGCAACTTATCAAAGAGTGAATAGAGTCGCTCTGTTGGGGATATTTTATCTTGTTTTCTATTTAAAATAAAAAAAATCACTTTTTTTTTTAATCGAAAGGTAATTACCGAAATGCGCATGACGTGCTCTTCAGTATGTACATGGAACTGAAAACACAGAAAATTAAGATCCCTGCAGAAATGGTGACAAACCTGATGATACTGCACAGCTACATCCTGGTCAAGGTATTGGGAGCAGTTACATGCTGTTATATTACTACAGTGATGCTATAGATGTATAATCTCCTATACATAATAACTGGCCTGATGTCATCAATCATTGTTCATCAGGACAATATGTACATTATCAGGGATCTACTGTAAATGATTACACATATTAGAGGTCCTCTCAGGTTTCTTTGACCTGTATAAAGGCACTTGGCCTCCAGCCTCTACTTTCATATAACCACAGAGCTACCAGGCGATATAATACATCGTAGGGGCTGTATTATACCATATATAACATACACAAATAGGCAGAGCATCTTTATACACTAAACTTCTTTCTTTTCTCTAGCATCCATAACGGATTTTGGGGAATCTAGTACGATGGGGTATAGACGGGGTCCAAAGGAGCCGGTGCACTTTAAATTTCTTCACTGGGTGTGCTAGCTCCTCCCCTCTATGCCCCCTCCCACAGGCAGTTTAGAAAAAAGTGCCCTCAGGAGAGGATGGACGGTCACAAGCCTTGCGAGGTGCAGATTCAGTTCCCCGCTGCAGGACCACCGTCCTGAGGGGTTGTTGTTCAGCGGGGCACTGCGCCTTGGCTGTCACAATCGCAGCACGCCGCACACCACTAACACTGCCTGAAGGTGACGTCTGTGGTGAGTATAAACCGGGGGCCCCGCTAGAGGGGTCTCCCGGTTCAAAGTGCGGCTGAACGCAGGCGCGGCGTATGGGACCCTCCTGGGGGGGGGGTCCCGCTAGTGTCCCCCGTGTAGACTGGCTGCCAATCGCTTGAACTAGCACTTCTGTTATGTTTTTGAGCAAACGGGAGACTTTGCCAGTATAAATAATCATTATAGCTCCGGCGCCATTGGATGGGGCGGAGCTACCTCAGAGCCGGACAAGCAGCGTTTTGGCGCCTTCCTCTGCTTAATGCAGCCACAGACAGCACACACAGCGCTTCCTGCCTTACAAGCCACGCTGAAACACTGGTACAGGGTGTAGCAAAGTGGGAGAGCCGCTATTGTATACTGTCTGGGTCCTCTACAGGACAGACATTATTAGTGTTTACTGTGTTTTAGTTAGCTATCAGCCTCAATTGGGCTGTGCAGCTGGGGGTGTGCTGGTGTCCTTCTCTCTGTGTGTCTCCTCTCACATACAGTGCAGCCAATCTTCACAGATCAGTGAAAGGGCTGGAGGAGAGGGTCCAGAGCCCGCATGGCTAGGGTCTCTGAAAAATATGATGTCTGATATGTCATCACAGCTCACTGCTAATGTTCAAAAAACAGGCTGTTGCAGATTTAGCTGCTAGGGCAGATGTTACACAGCCCCCCTTCTCTCGTGCAGGACAACAAAAGCGTGATTTGCCTGCTCTACTATCTGACACAGATGAGGATATATAAAAGAATGGGGAGGACTTGGACCCCGTTAGTGGGGATACCGATTCTGAACCCCTAATTCTGGCTATACAGGACGTGTTAAAGCTCCCTCTAGAGGACGCTGCGTCACAGCAGTCGTTTTTCTTTACACAAAACAAGCCTAATGTCACTTTCCCTGACTCTACAGAGTTAGATGACCTATTCAAGTTGGACTGGAAATATCCAGACAAAAAATTCCAAGTGTCCAAAAGGTTTTTGCGCACGTTCCCATTTGCTCCTGAAGGTAGGAAATTTTGGGAGGAACCCCGGGAGGTTGATGTATCAGTCTCTCGACTGTCCAAAAAGGTGGTGATGCCTGCCCCGGGTTCCTTTACTATAAAGGATCCTGGGGATAGGAAAATAGAAGCTACACTCAAATCTATTTACATGGCAGCAGGTGTATCGCAACGGCCGGTCATTGCGGGTTGCTGGATGACCCATGCCATTCATTCATGGGCCATTCAAATTCAGGAGGGCCTCTCTGGGGCTATGCCCATGGTCACTATGGTGACCCTCCTAAAGCACATTCAGGACACTACACGCGTCCTCTGTGATTCCCTCAAGGGGAACATTAATGCTAGGACCTCTGCTATGGCAGTTTCGGTGCGCCGGGCCTTGTGGTTGCGCCAGTGGATAGCGGACGCGGAATCCAAACGCAGTGTGGAATCCCTCCCCTTTTCGGAGGAATGGCTCTTTGGGGTTGAATTGGATACGTGGATTTACAAAGTTACGGCTGGGAAATCCACGTTTCTCCCCTCTGGGGCCCCGCCGGCAAGACACTCCTACCCGGGGCCGTCTACCGTCCTTTCGGTCTCTAAGGCCAGAGGTGCCTCCAATGCGACTAGAGGCACCAGAGATAAGTCAAGAAAGCCTGTAAGCACCAGCTCTCGGGAACAGACCACCAGTTCTGCTTCCAGTAAGTCCTCAGCATGACGATGTCCGCCCACCCACCCCGAGGGAATCTCGAGGTGGGAGGTTGACTGCGTCACTTCAGCCGCGTCTGGGAGACTACCTGCCAGGATACCTGGGTCAGGGATCTCGTTTCTCAAGGCTACAAGCTGGAGTTCGACAGGGCTTCTTCCCAATGATTTTTCAAATCAAGCTTACCAGCTTTGGAGGATATGCAGGTTACGTTGCAACAGCCATCCTAAAGTTGGTCCAGTCCCACGTCATTGTTCCAGTACCAATACCACAATGAGGCAAGGGTTGTTACTCCAACCTGTTTGTGGTTCCGAAACCGGACGGTTCGGAAAGACCCATTTTGAATCTAAAGTCCTTGAATCCTTACCTGAAGGTGTACAAGCTCAAAATGGAATCCTTGTGATCAGTGATCGCGGGCCTGGAAGAACAGGAATTCATGGTTTCCTTGGACATCAAGGACGCCTACCTCCATATTCCGATTTGGCCACCTCATCAGGCGTACCTGAGGTTTGCCCTGCTGGATGATCACTACCATTTCCAGGCACTGCCCTTCGGCCTGTCCACAGCTCCGAGGGTGTTTACGAAGGTGATGGCGGAGATGATGTTCCAGCTCCGGGTCCAGGGAGTCAACATTGTCCCTTACCTGGACGATCTTCTGAACAAAGCAAGATCCAGGGAGCTTTTGTTGCTCCATATCGACCGCACTATCCAACTTCTGTCACGTCATCGGTGGATCCTCAACTTACAGAAGTCCCACCTGGAGCCGACTCATTGGCTCCTGTTCCTGGGCATGTTGCTCGATACTGTGGCCCAGAAGGTGTTCCTACCAGAGGACAAGGTGAGAACACTTCAGGAGATAGTTCGCTTGGTGCTCCGTCCTTCTCGAGTGTCAATCCATCTTTGCATAAGATTGTTGGGAATGATGGTCGCCTCATACGAGGCAAATTAATATGGGAGGTTCCATGCCAGGACTTTTCAGCTGGATCTCCTGAGCAAATGGTCCGGATAATATCTTCAGATGCACCGGATGATACAGCTGTCGCCTCAGACCAGGATTTCCCTCCTGTGGTGGCTGCAATCCTCCAATCTATTGGAAGGCTGGAGTTTCGGTATTCAGGATTGGATCCTCCTCACAACGGATGTGAGTCTGAGAGGATGGGGAGTTGTCACCCAAGGGGCGCAGTTCCAGGGCAGGTGGTCAGCCCACGAAGCCCTCCTTCCGATCAACATTCTGGAACTTGGGCCATCTACAATGCTCTGCTTCAGGCCTCTCCTCTGCTCAAGGATCACGCGATCCAAGTACAGTCGGACGCCAGAGCAGTGGCGTACATCAGTCGACGAGGAACATAAAGCAGAGCCTGCATGCGAGAAGTGTCAAGAATACTCCTCTGGGCGGAAAGAAATGCAAGAGCAATGTCGGCAATCTTCATTCCGGGTGTGGACAACTGGGAAGCGGACTTCCTGAGTTGTCATGATCTCCACCCGGGGGAGTGGGGGCTCCACCATCAGGTGTTCTAACAGATCATCCACCGGTGGGGCTGCCCGCAGATAGACATGATGGCTTCTCGTCTCAACAAGAAGCTTCCTTGGTATTGCTCACGAACCAGGGACCCTCGGGCAGTAGATGCATTGACATCGCCTTGGCCTTACCGGCTGGTCTATCTGTTTACTCCGATTCCGTTGTTCCCAAGGGTGCTCAAGTGCATGCAAAATCAGGGAGTCCAGGCAATTCTGATTGCCCCGGATTGGACTCAGAGGGCGTGGTACGGATCTTCTGGACATGTCTGTCGAAGACCCTTGGGCTCTACCTCTCAGAAGAGATCTTCTTCAATAAGGACCGTTCGTCTACCAGGACTTACGGCGACTTCGTTTGACGGCATAGAGGTTGAGCGGAACATCCTAGTTCACAAGGGCTTTTCCAAAAAGGTTATTGCTACCATGGTTCAGGCCAGGAAGCCTGTGACGTCAAAGCACTATCATCATATCTGGAGAAGATATGTCTCTTGGTGCGAGGAGTGCACGTATCTGCCTGCGGAGTTCCACTTGGGACGTTTCTTATGTTTCCTGCAGGCTGGTGTGGATAAAGGCTTACGTCTGGGCTCCATTAAGGACCAGATTTCAGCTCTCTCCATTTTCTTCCAGCAGAAATTGGCAGTGTTGCCAGAAGTTCAGACCTTCTTGCAGGGGGTACTCCACATACAACCTCCTTTTGTGTCGCCTACGGCACCCTGGGATTTAAATGTGGTGTTGGAATTTTAACAGCCCTCCTGGTTTGGGCCTCTGATGACGGTAGAAAACAAGTACCTCACGTGGAAGACGGTGATGTTACTGGCCCTGGCTTCTGCTCGACGTGTCTCAGAATTGGGGGCCTTATCGGGTAAAAGTCCATACTTGGTCTTTTACGAGGACAGAGCGGAGCTCCGGACTTGACAGCATTTCCTGCCGAAGGTTGTCTCCGCGTTTCATCTGAATTAACCTATTGTGGTTCCGTCCAGTTCTGACGCTTCTGCTCCTCCGGAGGCATTGGATGCTGTGCGTGCCTTGAAAATCTATGTCAAGCGAACAGCTCGGATCAGAAAGACGGATTCTTTGTTCGTGCTCTATGATGCGCAGAAAAAAGGTTACCATGCTTTGAAGCAGTTCATTGCTTGTTGGATTAGGCTTACTATCCACCAGGCCTATGTGTCGGCAGCCTTACCTGTTCCTAAGTCTCTGAAGGCCCACTCCACAAGATTAATTGGCTCTTCCTGGGTGGCTGCCCGTGGAGTCTTGGCCTTGCAACTATGCCGAGCTGCTACCTGGTCGGGGAAGAACACTTTTGTGAAGTTCTACAAATTTGATACCCTGGCCAAAGAGGATACCCAGTTTGGGCAGGCGGTGCTGCAGCAGTCTCTGCACGTTCCCGTCCGTTCTGGAAGCTTTGAGACGTCCCATCGTACTAGATTTCCCCGATATCCCTTATGGGTGCTAGAGAAAATAGGATTTTAATTACCTACCGGTAATTCCTTTTCTTAAAGTCCATAAGGGATATTGGGCGCCCGCCTCAGTGAATTGAGTTTTCTGCAGGTTGTCTCTTATGTGGTTACCTGTTCAGCTGTTGCTGTTGTTCTTCCAGCCGTTGCTGGTCGTTGTATGTTAGTGGTGTGCTGGTTTATAAATCTCACCACCCTTTGTTGTCATATTTCCTTCACTCATATATGTCCTTTCTCCTGCGGGCATGTTTTTACCTATAACTGCCTGTGGGAGGGGGCATAGTGGGGAGGAGCCAGCACACCCAGTGAAGAAATTTAAAGTGCATCGGCTCACTTCTCTTATTTGTCAGATTAGCTAAATTACAAAGAATCTGATGTAATCACATAGTGCTAATAGCTAGTTTATGCTGTAACCAGTCCGTAGCCTTCATTTAAAATAACTCAATTATTCCTTAAATAAGAGCTCTTAACCCAGAAATTTTTCGAAATGTGGGAAAACTATGTTTTCACTTTATCTAGGGAACTTCAAGGTAGAATTGAAGATGCTCTAAAAAAACACCATGGGGTATGAACAACAGAGAGTTTCTGGAGATCTTTCCTTCAGCATATAGTAGGAGCTCTGACTTCAATCTCCCTTTTTGACCTTGAATCAGGAGCGGTTCTAGGCACGGGCAAGCAGGGCGGGCGCCCGCCGCACCCCAGCTGCAGCAGGTGCCGTGGGCTGTGTGGGTGCCCGCTGCAGCTGGTGCCACTGTCAGACACTAGAGGTCATAATTGACCTCTAGTGTCTGTGTTGCGCTGCTATGGGAGAGACGTCATGACGTCTCTCCCGTAGAGAGGAGCGGGCGGCCAAAGACGGAGGGCTGCGCAGCAGCGGTCGAGAAGCAGGAACGGGGCTGGTAAGTATTGTGTGTTTTGTTTATTATTGTGTTTGTGAGCGGAACTACAGGCAGCGGTGCAAGTGTGCGGGTACGGCGTACCCTTAAGAATTTAGCCGTGGGTACGCCATACCCACACCGACGGGCCGCCGCTCCTCGTCCCTCCCTCCCTCTGCTGCTCCCCGCCGCTCACCACCGCACCGCCGCTCACCGCCGCTGATATGTGAGGAGGAGAGCGCAGCCTGCGCCTCCCCTGCCCCTCAGTGTCTTCATTTAATTCAGCGCCGCCCGTGAGCCAATCAGAGCTCGCGGACGCGAGCTTTGATTGGCTCACGGATCGGTGCTGAATTGAACGAAGACACCCGCACCCGCCAGACACTGAGGGGAAGGAGAGGCGCAGGCTGCGCTCTCCTCCCCTCACACACACAGGACAGCGCACAGCAGCAGCAGCGGTGAGCAGCAGGGGGGGGGGAGCTTTGTGTATACCTGGCACTGGGGGCATATCTGGCACTGGGGGCATATCTGGCACCGGGGGCATATCTGGCAATGGGGGGACATGTGTATCTGGCACTGGGGGATATCTGGCACTGAGGGCATATCTGGCACTGAGGGCATATCTGGCACTGAGGGGACATGTGTATCTGGCACTGGGGGGACATGTGTATCTGGCACTGGGGGATACCTGGCACTGAGGGCATATCTGGCACTGAGGGGACATGTGTATCAGCACTGGGGGCATATCTGGCACTGGGGGGACATGTGTATCTGGCACTGGAGGATATCTGGCACTGAGGGACATGTGTATCTGGCACTGGGGGCATTTGTGTATCTGGCACTGGGGGGCAATGTATATCTGACACAGTGGGGGCATTTGTGTATCTGGCACTGTGGGGCAATGTATATCTGGCACTGTGGGGGCATTTGTGTATCTGGCACTGTGGGGCAATGTGTATCTGGCACTGTGGGGCAATGTGTATCTGGCACTGTGGGGCAATGTCTATCTGGCACTGTGGGGCAATATATATCTGGCACTATTGGGGTCATATGTGTATCTGCCCCTCCCCCCATATGTGTACCATGCCCCCATTTTCATTGGCCACGTCCCATGTGGCATTTGGCCACACCCATTTTTTGGCGCGCGCACACAGTACCCGTAAGACATTTTTTCTACTTGCACCACTGACTACAGGGGTCAAATCTACTGGGGGCACAGTTGCAGGGGGCACAACTACTGGGGGCATAACTGTGGCCATGCCCCTTCCCTATGAAGCCACACCCCTATTTTTGTGCGCGCGCCGTCGGCTCCCACCCTCTTCATTCTCTTGTATTGACTCATTTGCATTTAAACAGATAAGAATATTGTTACCGTTATAACAAATGTCTTTACATGACATTGGACTACTTCCTTATTTACGTTGATTTGTATAAATGTCTACTTTAACTTTAGGTGGAGTGACGATAACTGCTCATCTACTTTCATGTGTGGTCACTCTACCTCTGTTATGATACACCAAATTGTTTGTTCGCTATGCAAATGTAACCTCTTTCTTACATATTAAATTGTGTACAATATTGTTGATACATGTGGTGCTTTAAACCATAAAAACATTTATTAAGAAAAAAAAAACTAAATTAGTAACTAACATCCTGTTGGATGATACAGTACATTTCTGCTATCTCACGCTATGTTCCGTCGTGTAGTGTCTATACATAATGACCCTGTGCCACCTTTTCTCTGAAATTGTTTAACTATTACGGTTATCTGATTATTATTTTTATATTTGAAGTAATGCCGTAAAATATATCATGGCTACATTCATTCTCATGGGAATAAAATGATTAAATGATCAGTCCAATAATTCTTATGGATAAACATGATTGTCCTATGGAATCCAGAAGCCAGATCACCACAGTAGGTTGCCGACCCCATAGCTCTTCATGGCTCCTGTACTGTTCACTCTGTTTGGCATTGGAATGCCTTGGTGACATGTACTATAATAGCATTATCATATACACAAATGTGTAACTGATACCGTCTACTGCAGCTTCATTAATATTCACGTTTTACTTAATCATGTACTCTTTCTTAATTTCTTTTAGATCCATGTTAAGCGCGGGGACCATTTGAAAGGAGCTCGCATGCTGATACGTGTTGCTAATAATATCAGTAAATTCCCTTCCCGTAAGTATTGGTAGAGCTGCGTTGTTATGTGGGAATGATGCTATTGCTGTATCAGGAGGCAGAGGTAGAGGACGTTTAGTAGAACATGTATGGAAGTTATTTCCATCTGTCATGGGTGATTGTAAGGGGGATTTGCACAATTTCCTCTGCCCTGGCCCCTGACTACACTGTATTGTGACCTCTGCCTCAGACCATTCTGCCTGCCTGTAGGTACACTGGATCAATAAAACAGCTATTAGAAGTTAAAAGAAAAACTCATAAACTATAATAAAATGCCAGGGATTATATGTCCAGGTGTAACCAGACGTATATTCGTCTGTTCTCTCCTGGTGTAACCCAGGCACATATACTACTGTTCTTTCCTGGTGTAACCCAGGCACATATACTACTGTTCTCTCCTGATGTAACCCAGGCGCATATACTACTGTTCTCTACCGGTGTAACCCAGGCACATATACTACTGTTCTCTCCTAGAGTAATCCAGGCACATATACTACTGTTCTCTCCTAGTGTAACCCAGGCACATATACTACTGTTCTCTCCTGGTGTAACCCAGGCACATATACTACTGTTCTCTCCCGGCGTAACCCAGGCACATATACTACTGCTCTCTCCCGGTGTAATCCAGGCACATATACTACTGTTCTCTACCGGTGTAACCCAGGCACATATACTACTGTTCTCTCCTGGTGTAACCCAGGCACATATACTACTGTTCTCTCCCGGTGTAACCCAGGCACATATACTACTGTTCTCTCCCGGCGTAACCCAGGCACATATACTACTGCTCTCTCCTATAGTAATCCAGATATTTATTTGATATACGGTTCCTTAGTTAACCCTTGCTTTTACAGACATAGTCCCAATCCTGACCTCCACCGTAATTGAGTGTCACAGAGCCGGGCTGAAGAATTCTGCCTTTAGTTTTGCAGCCATGCTGATGAGGCCTGAGTATCGCAACAAAATAGATGCGAAGTATAAGAAGAAGATAGAGGCAATGGTCAGGTAAGTAGTAGCTGAGTGCCACAACGTCGGCTCTGCCCTGGTGACAACATTTCTGCCCTCACAGTAATTGTATCTTATGTTTTCGGGCAGACGACCAGACACGTCTGAGCTGGAGGAAGAAACTGCTCCTTGTCCATTCTGTGACTTCAAGCTCCCTGAGTGTGAACTTCTCTGCCCTGGGTGCAAGAATAACCTGCCATACTGTATAGCTACTGTAAGCAGAGCTCCATTACATTTATTATACATCTAATACAGTTCCATGTGACAAATGTAAGCACTTATATTTAGCAGCCACCCTATATACACATCGGGTGCGGACTTCATGGTTATTTTCTTCCTCAGAGTCCTGCGAATGACATATTGAGGTCAAATTCTGATTTTGTAGGAGGGTCTATAAATGCGGGAATGATACAGTCAAGAGACCCACTTATTATCCCGTCTGCAGGACCAGGGGGCGTAAGTTCATACCAGACGCCTGGAAGGGAGTGCCCCCAGTGGCTCTGGCTTGTGTATACGCTGACGCCTGTGCTGTAGTGGGTTGGGTATATACGCAGAAATACAAATGCAAACCCAGAATCGTCTGGGTTATGTACCCTATACAGTAGTGGAACTAGTGAGAGGTGGGCCAGGTGCAACAATATGCTTTGGGGTCCCCCTACACACCGAACCCCAAGTTACAGACTCTGCTCATGCCAAGCGCCTGAAAAGGGACATGACCTTGTGATGAAGGGGGCATGGTCTTGTAGCACACACTCTCCTCCATCCTCTAATTCCCCCTGCTCATCCTCTGTTCTTTACCAGTGATGGGAGGTGGGAACACCTTTACTCGCATTACTGTTTTTATTTTATTTTTTATTGTTTACACTGTTTGAGGAACTGTCCCTGTAATCTGTCAGCTGTGTTCTTTATAAGTGGGGTAATCCAATTACCCGCAGTAAATTACCACAGGTAATTGTCTCACCAGGGGCTATCCAATTATCCCGCTAAGTGAGTGCTTATTCAGTAACCCGGATGGACTTACCAGCTCAGAGTCCAGATCTTAACCCCACTGAGAGCCTCTGGGACGAATTGAAGTGATGGGTGCGTTCTAGACCGACTCGACTTTCTTCAGTGTAGCGGTTGGTCACTGTACTTCAGGAAGAATGGCAAAACATACCGCCACTTATGGACAGTTTGCCAAGAAGGGTGTCTGCAGTAATGACTGCATGTGGTGGACCTACAAAGTACGGACGTCAATAAAATGTCATTGATCTATTTGCTGTCAGTGTCCAATCACTTTTGTCTTTTACATAGTGTATCAGAAGAAGATTACAGCCTCTGAGCCTTATAGGCCCTACACACTGGGCGATAATACTCAAAGATATGAACGATCTCGTTCATTAATGAACGAGATACCGTTCATATCTTTGAGTCTGGAGACACCAGTGATGAACGATGCGCGGCCCCGCGCTCGTTCATTGCTGGTGCCCTGTCGCCTGTGCATGCAGGCCAATATGGACGATCTCGTCCATATTTGCCTGCACTTCTATGGAGCCAGGTGACGGGGGAGTGAAGAAACTTCACTGCCCCCCCACCGCCGGGTCGGCCGTATCCGCCGTCAGGCAGCTCGGCAGAGGATCGCTCAATGTGTAGGGCCCTTTAGCCATGTATCCCGGCCATGACAGAACATGTGCTTCCAGTGACGAACTGTTAAACTTCAACTCATTCAGGCACCTGATTGGGCCATTGCCCTCATGGACTTGTTTATGAATATAAAAATCCACTTTTCAACCATAGTTGAAGTTAAAGGCTTTTTGGAAGCTCTTGCAGTGGTAATGATAGAAATAAAGTGCGGGACCAAATGGATGCGGAGAGTGGTTTGGTGCAGGGACCAAATGTGATGTGGAGAGTGGTTTGGTGCGGGGACCAATTGGATGCGGAGAGTGGTTTGGTGCAGGGACCAATTGGATGCGGAGAGTGGTTTGGTGCAGGGACCAATTGGATGCAGAGGGTAGTTTGGTGCGGGGACCAATTAGATGTGGAGGGTGGGGTGGTAATACAGGAAAATCTGCTAAGTGACCTTCACCCGTTTTGGATTAAACATTTTACCCTATGGTATACTGCATGCGTCTCACAAGTCCAGTAGGAGAAACCAGCATTGAACAAGCTCCACTATATAAATGTTATGCCAGAGAAAATATATGAAGTCCTGAGACGTTAACCTCAAACCCCCCCCTCCCCCCCCCCCCTGTTCATTCATGAAATGTGCTGTTCTGTATTACAGGGTCGGCACATGATCAAAGAGGACTGGTGCGTCTGCCCCCACTGTGAGTTCCCAGCCCTGTACCCAGAGTTCAGAATGTAAGTTGTGGATACAGCAATCACTTTTGTCACTACTTAAAGCTTCAATCTGTTTATTAAAATAAGATCCTGGTTCCTTAAACACACTGATATGCTTTTTTCCATGTTCCATGCTTTTTACCAGTGAGTAGTAATGTTACTTTAAAAAAAAAAAAAAATGTCCCCCTTAAATAAGTAAAACATCCTATACAATAAAAGGCTACCGCTGCTCCTCTCCTCTATGGGGGAAATTCAAGTGTTTTGGGCACCAGCAGCCACTAGCTGGAGCCCAACTGAGCCATCTAGTGGCCGCTGACATTACTGTTATTTTGGTCCGTCATTTTCACAGGCAGATAACTAGGTTTGCAATAATGCCCTTTATTGTAACAGCAAAAGCCATGCAATAAGGAGAGTTATAGTAGACTTACCATTGTTAACTCTCTTTCTGCGAGGTACATTGGGTTCCACAGAGAAAACAATAGGGTGTAGAGTGGATCTTGATCCAGAGGCACCAACAGGCTAAAGCTTTACCTGTCCCAGGAAGCATTGGGGTCTCCTCTGTAACCCCGCCTCCAGGCACTGTGAGCTCAGTTTCGTTAACCAGTCCAATGCAGGAGCAGGCAAGAGAGAAGGCAGATGTTAGTCACATAGAACCACATTCTCACGACAGGAGAAGGTACCAGCGGCTAATGCCATACAACCCAAAGAAGCTAGGTGTGTCAGGGTGGGCGCCCTGTGGAACCCAATGTACCTCGCAGAAAGAGAGTTGACAATGGTAAGTCTACCATAACTCTCCTTTTCTGCAGCAGGTTACATTGGTTTCCACAGGGAAACATCAGGGATTTCCTAAAGCAGTTCCTCGAGGGAGGGGATGTGCCTTAGCAGATGAGAGAATCCGGCGTCCAAAGAAAGCATCCTGGGAGGTGAAGGTATCAAAGGCATAGAACCTAAGAAACATGTTCACTGAGGACCACATAGCCGCCTTGCACAATTGTTCTGCGGATGCGCCACGGCGGGCCGACCAAGAGGGTCCAACAGACCGAGTAGAATGGGCTTTAATAGCACCGGGGGTTGGGAGTCCAGCCTGCGCATAAGCTTGTGCAATCACCATTCTAATCCATCTGGCCAATGTTTGCTTATTCGCAGGCCAGCCACGTTTGCGGAAACCAAACTGGGCAAAAAGGGTATCTGACCTCCTAATAGAGGCAATCCTCTCCACATAGATACGGAGAGCCCCAACCACATCCAAGGAACGTTCTTTGGGAGACAATTCCGAAGAGATAAAGGCCGGACCCACAATCTCTTGGTTAAGGTGAAAAGATGACACCACCTTAGGTAAATAACCTGGTCGAGTTTGTAGAACCGCCCGGTCACGGTGAAATATCAGAAAGGGTGGACGACGGGACAAAGCACCTAAGTCCGACACCCGTCTTGCAGAGGTAATAGCCAGCAAGAACAGAACCTTGACCGTGAGCCATTTAAGGTCCACCGACTCAAGAGGTTCAAATGGAGACTCTTGCTATGGGTTACATAGAGAACTTGTGTACATATAGAGCACTTGTACTCCATAAACCTCAGTGTTTTTGTGACTGCTCTAGTATTGTAGTAGCCAAGTATCTGGTAGAAGTAAATGGATATGTAGATTTTACCTATCACCTATACAGTGAGGATGTAACCTAATGCGCTCAAAACATTATGCTTCATGTTGCCTATTGCTCTGCCTGGTGCTGGCTCCACTGTATATATTTACACCATCTGTGGATTTTCTTTACTTTGTAGGGGTTAGACGTGGAAAACAAACTCAAAAGGGTCCCTATTCCATAAACCACCCGATCTCCACTGCAGTAGTTAGATGTGTATACGCTCTATAGTACATAGTCTGTCTCCTGCATGCAGTTCCTGCCATTCTCCGCAATGCTGCTGTCTACTTTCTATGGCCCAGGCGTAACGGAGTATTGTGAAGCTGCAGCATAGGCTAACGTTATATAAACTTTAGGTTCAGGTTGGATCACTAAATTGCAAATCGGGCGATTATCAGCAGACTGCGGATGCACTGTAAAATGTGATTGCAGCTTCATTGAAATGCGATTGCATATTGATTGACAGGAAGTGACTGTTCATGGGTGTACACGTGGCATTTGTGGGGAGTGGTTGGAAAAATGCAGGCGGATCATTGATGTTTTCAAGGCGTGTATCAGACGTCCGTTGCAGTCGATTGCAAATAAAAACATGGTGCCGACTGCATTCTCATTATTCTGAGTAGCGCTGGCTTAGCCAAAACTTTAGATGGTTCTCGATTTCTGCATATGGATTGCAATTCTGCTACAGCATCCGCAGAGTGGCGATCGTATCGATGGGTGTCAATTACCTTTCTATCGCATGCAATTTTTAGCAGTAGCAGTTTTGAGATGATTGCAATTTCAGTCTACATAGCGATCCAAGCTGAATGAGGACCATAATCCCTGTAATAAAGTTTATTTCCACTTTTGTGGAGTAAGTTTCTCAGTGAGGTGACATTGATACATGAAACAATAAAGTTCTCCCCCTCCCCAGACTGCTGGAGTCAGAAAGCACCTGCCCCATGTGTTCCGAGAAGGTGACGGCCAGCCAGCTGAAGAAGGTGCAGGATTGCTCGGTGTATCTCAGACAGGAGCAGGATGATCAGTAACACATGGATGGTGTAAGCAGCTATTCCCTCTCTTGTTCCCATGATAAATATCATTAGCCTTATGCAGTCAGAGGTAGATGCTTCATGTGCATGGAAGTAATTACCTACTCTCCTATATGGTCCTTTATGGTCCCTCCTCCTGCCCCTCTCCGTACTCTTGCTCTTCTACTTGTCATTACAATCAGTGTGCACTTGCACCAGCCTGCAGTATACTTGGTGCTAATTATATACTTCTAAAGCACATTGTAATAAAAGTTCTGAATTTGTTTCTACTTTAGTGAATTCTGCAATTTCTAATACCTGCGTCTTATAAAATAGGGCAGTGGCTCCAAAACGCGATTCTCAAGACACCCCAACAGTCCAGGTTTTAAGGATATCCATGCTTAGGCAGAGGTGACTTAATTAACAGATCAGTTTGATCTGTGCACAACAGGGATATGCCTAACACCTGGACTGTTGGGGTGTCTTGAGGACCACTGCGTTAGAGCATCCCCATATGTACTATACTAGAAACTGCTGAATTTGTAATACAAATATTTATAATTTTTTCTTTTAATCAGTTGTTTTATTATTGTTTTAGGGCACCAGCTCCGATCCAAATTACCATCTGATTTTTATAAATACCTGTTACTCTGTAATTAATTCTGTGTATCTTGTGAAGTGAATAGTTTGAAATGTGTTTAATGGAAATATTTTGATAATGTTTTTATAATAAACAAGTTGCCTGTACTGTTGTGGCTCCATTCTTATGTTTTTTCATACAAACTGAATAATGTGACTTTACTTTGGGACTTAACTAAATGCATCTTACGTTCTACCCGGTAATTTCATGAAAAACGCGGGTCCTTTTTGTGTGTGAAAGCAAAGGGACAACCCGGGTTGAAATTCCTGGGACTTTGACCCTGAAATTTACCAGAGTTGGAGACCTAGGTTAACCCTTTCACACAGACAAAATACCCGTGTTGATCCGCAAATTACCGGGTCGAAATTCTCGACCCGGTAATTTGCTTGTCTGTGTGTAAGGGGGGTCAGACAGAGCCCGGCAACACGACCTGGCACTGAAATGCTGGGTAATTACCGGGTTTTCTGTCTGAAAGTGGTACAAGTGTGTCCCGAGTACTGGATGTGAGAAGCACTGCTAGAACACATGCTCAGCTGCTATTTCCTCCGGCAGGGTCCACAGGATAACAATGGGATATGATGGAGCGACAGCAGATTTGCACCAATCAGTCAAAGCTTTCCGACATCCCAGCATGCAACGTGCCTGTCCATATATTCCCGCCCACTGGCTCAGGCAAATCAGTTTTTTGTTTGGTGCGGCAGGAGCTGGACGATGGTCAGAGGGCTGCTGTTTTTTTAGCAGCCCTAAGTTTTCTTATTTTATTGTTATAGTCTTACTAGTTTTTTGAGTGACCTTTCTAAACAGCATCTTATACGCATATTAGAAGGAGTCGCTCCAACAACTCTCCGCCGGGTCACGACAACTCTTACCTACGAGTACAGTGCTGTTTCGGCGGGCGTCTGTGTCGGATATACTAGCAGGTCCATCAGACGTCACCAGGCTGTGGCTGGAGCACGGGGAGAAGGTAAGGCATCGGTTCCGCTTAGAAGGGGAATACGTACACAGCCGCACTGTTTTAGGAGGAGACTACCAAACAGTAGCTGACGTGCCGCCTCCATGGGTGCTCCAGCACTAGGCCTTAGGGATCATAGGCTCCAGGAATAGCATGAGGCCACGATGCCTAGGGTTGATGTCAGCAGGGGGAGTCAGACGCTCTCCTGGTCGCCCCTCCCCCCGGTTCATGACCAGTTTCCGTCGAGTCTCCCGCCATGAACTGTTTCCTCGCTTCCGTCTCAGACGCTACCACGAGTGAACCCGGTCGCAGCATAGGCGGCTGTGTGACCGGAGCGTCTGTGTTCACTAGGTTCAGGGAGCGGCAGTGTACACTAGTAACGCCTGGATCCACTCAACGTTCACTAACGTATGATCGATCTTTGATGCAGGGGGAGTCTCCCCGTATCCCACTCTACTGAGTACGGGTAATACAGCACTAAATCTCTATCTACCTTTTGAGTACGAATAGTTAGATATGCATATGAGTCTGTATACCATTACTGTTGTTTCTTTCGCATTGCGTCTGAATACGTTAGATCTGTTAAACATGATTCAGTAAATGTGTTCTCCTACATACTTAAAATGTGATTGTAGTTGATGATGTACTCATATTGCTTATTATACATGTGACTGACTGCTAGTATGATGCTGACTTTACTATATGTTTGTTTTGCAGATCCTCAATGCTGGTGCATGAATAGGGTCGGATAAATATAATTTTAAAGGTTAAAGTGATTACAGTCACAATATTGTGTAGTACACTGTGGAAGTGCTGATTGTTTATCATGTAATAAAGCAGCAATGGTGAGGACACTCATACCATGTTTATTTCTCTGACGTCCTAAGTGGATGCTGGGGACTCCGTCAGGACCATGGGGAATAGCGGCTCCGCAGGAGACAGGGCACAAAATTTAAAAGTTTGACCACTAGGTGGTGTGCACTGGCTCCTCCCCCTATGACCCTCCTCCAAGCCTCAGTTAGGTTTTTGTGCCCGTCCGAGCAGGGTGCAATCTAGGTGGCTCTCCTAAAGAGCTGCTTAGAAAAAGTTTTGTTAGGTTTTTTATTTTCAGTGAGTCCTGCTGGCAACAGGCTCACTGCAACAAGGGACTTAGGGGAGAAGAAGTGAACTCACCTGCGTGCAGGATGGATTGGCTTCTTAGGCTACTGGACACTAGCTCCAGAGGGACGATCACAGGTACAGCCTGGATGGGTCACCGGAGCCGCGCCGCCGACCCCCTTGCAGATGCCGAAAAGAGAAGAGGTCCAGAAACCGGCGGCTGAAGACTTCTCAGTCTTCATGAGGTAGCGCA
Source organism: Pseudophryne corroboree (assembly GCF_028390025.1). Lineage (NCBI taxonomy): Eukaryota > Metazoa > Chordata > Amphibia > Anura > Myobatrachidae > Pseudophryne > Pseudophryne corroboree. The sequence continues at coordinate 1,117,632,097 of NC_086444.1, forward strand.
CAGCACTGCAGCTGTGCGCCATTGCTCTCGGCACACTTCACACCAACGGTCACTGAGGGTGCAGGGCGCTGGGGGGGGGCGCCCCGGGCAGCAATGAAAAGTACCTATTCTGGCTAAAATACATCACATATAGCCCCTGGGGCTATATGGATGTATTTAACCCCTGCCTGGTTTTCAGAAAAACCGGGAGAAGAAGCCCGCCGAAAAGGGGGCGGGGCCTATTCTCCTCAGCACACAGCGCCATTTTCCTACACAGCTCCGCTGCTAGGAAGGCTCCCAGGCTCTCCCCTGCACTGCACTACAGAAACAGGGTAAAAACAGAGAGGGGGGGCACTTATTTGGCGATATTAATAATATTTAAGCTGCTATAAGGGGAACACACTTATTTAAGGTTGTCCCTATATATTTATAGCGCTTGGGTGTGTGCTGGCAAACTCTCCCTCTGTCTCCCCAAAGGGCTAGTGGGATCCTGTCTTCTATCAGAGCATTCCCTGTGTGTCTGCTGTGTGTCGGTACGCGTGTGTCGACATGTATGAGGACGATGTTGGCGTGGAGGCGGAGCAATTGCCTGTAATGGTGATGTCACCCCCTAGGGAGTCGACACCGGAATGGATGGCTTTGTTTATGGAATTACGTGATAGTGTCAGCACGCTGCAAAAGTCGGTTGACGACATGAGACGGCCGGCAAACCAGTTAGTACCTGTCCAGGCGTCTCAAACACCGTCAGGGGCTGTAAAACGCCCTTTACCTCAGTCGGTCGACACGGACACGGACACCGAATCCAGTGTCGACGGTGAAAAAACAAACGTATTTTCCAGTAGGGCCACACGTTATATGATCACGGCAATGAAGGAGGCTTTGCATATCTCTGATACTGCAAGTACCACAAAAAGGGGTATTATGTGGGGTGTGAAAAAACTACCTGTAGTTTTTCCTGAATCAGAGGAGTTGAATGAAGTGTGTGATGAAGCGTGGGTTACCCCCGATAGAAAACTGCTAATTTCAAAGAAGTTATTGGCATTATACCCTTTCCCGCCAGAGGTTAGGGCGCGCTGGGAAACACCCCCTAGGGTAGATAAGGCGCTCACACGCTTATCAAAACAAGTGGCGTTACCGTCTCCAGAGACGGCCGCCCTCAAGGATCCAGCTGATAGGAGGCTGGAGAATACACTAAAAAGTATATACACACATACGGGTGTTATACTGCGACCAGCAATCGCCTCAGCCTGGATGTGCAGTGCTGGGGTGGCTTGGTCGGAGTCACTGACTAAAAATATTGATACCCTGGATAGGGACAGTATTTTATTGACTATAGAGCATTTAAAGGATGCATTTCTTTATATGCGAGATGCACAGAGAGATATTTGCACTCTGGCATCAAGAGTAAGTGCGATGTCCATATCTGCCAGAAGAAGTTTATGGACGCGACAGTGGTCAGGTGATGCGGATTCCAAACGGCATATGGAAGTATTGCCGTATAAGGGGGAGGAATTATTTGGGGTCGGTCTATCGGATTTGGTGGCCACGGCAACAGCCGGGAAGTCCACCTTTTTACCTCAGGTCACCTCCCAGCAGAAAAAGACACAGTCTTTTCAGCCGCAGTCCTTTCGTTCCTATAAGAACAAGCGGGCAAAAGGACATTCATATTTGCCCCGAGGCAAAGGAAAGGGTAAGAGACTGCAGCAAGCAGCTCCTTCCCAGGAGCAGAAGCCCTCCCCGGCTTCTGCAAAGGCCTCAGCATGACGCTGGGACCTTACAATCGGACTCAGGGGCGGTGGGGGGTCGCCTCAAGAATTTCAGCGCACAGTGGGCTCACTCGAAGGTGGACCCCTGGATCCTGCAGGTAGTATCTCAGGGTTACAGGTTGGAATTCGAGAAGTCTCCCCCTCGCCGGTTCCTAAAGTCTGCTTTGCCAACGTCTCCCTCCGACAGGGCGACGGTATTGGAAGCCATTCACAAGCTGTATTCTCAGCAGGTGATAGTCAAGGTACCCCTTTTACAACAGGGAAAGGGGTATTACTCCACGCTATTTGTGGTACCGAAGCCGGACGGCTCGGTAAGACCTATTCTAAATCTGAAATCTCTGAACCTGTACATACAAAAATTCAAGTTCAAGATGGAGTCACTCAGAGCAGTGATAGCGAATCTGGAAGAAGGGGATTTTATGGTGTCCTTGGACATCAAGGATGCTTACCTTCATGTCCCAATTTGCCCTTCACACCAAGGGTACCTCAGGTTCGTGGTACAAAACTGTCATTATCAGTTTCAGACGCTGCCGTTTGGATTGTCCACGGCACCCCGGGTCTTTACCAAGGTAATGGCCGAAATGATGATCCTTCTTCGAAGAAAAGGCGTATTAATTATCCCTTACTTGGACGATCTCCTGATAAGGGCAAGGGCCAGAGAACAGCTGGAGGTCGGAGTAGCACTAACCCAAGTAGTGCTCCAACAGCACGGGTGGATTCTGAATTTTCCAAAATCCCAACTGATCCTGACGACACGTCTGCTGTTCCTAGGGATGATTCTGGACACTGTTCAGAAAAAGGTATTTCTTCCGGAGGAGAAAGCCAGGGAGTTATCCAAACTCGTCAGGAACCTCCTAAAACCAGGGAAAGTGTCTGTGCATCAATGCACAAGAGTCCTGGGAAAAATGGTGGCTTCTTACGAAGCGATTCCATTCGGCAGATTCCATGCACGAATTTTTCAGTGGGATCTACTGGACAAATGGTCCGGATCGCATCTGCAGATGCATCAGCAGATAAAATTGTCGACAAGGACAAGGGTGTCTCTGCTATGGTGGTTGCAGAGTGCTCATCTGTTAGAGGGCCGCAGATTCGGCATACAGAACTGGGTCCTAGTGACCACGGATGCCAGCCTGAGAGGCTGGGGAGCGGTCACACAGGGAAGAAACTTCCAGGGCTTGTGGTCAAGCCTGGAAACGTCTCTTCACATAAATATACTGGAACTAAGAGCAATTTACAATGCTCTAAGCCTGGCAAAACCTCTGCTTCAGGGTCAGCCGGTGTTGATCCAGTCGGACAACATCACGGCAGTCGCCCACGTAAACAAACAGGGCGGCACAAGAAGCAGGAGGGCAATGGCAGAAGCTGCAAGGATTCTTCGCTGGGCAGAAAATCATGTGATAGCACTGTCAGCAGTGTTCATCCCGGGAGTGGACAACTGGGAAGCAGACTTCCTCAGCAGACACGATCTTCACCCGGGAGAGTGGGGACTTCATCCAGAAGTCTTCCACATGATTGTGGTCCATTGGGAAAGACCAATGGTGGACATGATGGCGTCCCGCCTCAACAAAAAACTGGACAGGTATTGCGCCAGGTCAAGAGACCCTCAGGCAATAGCTGTGGACGCTCTGGTAACACCATGGGTGTACCAGTCAGTGTATGTGTTCCCTCCTCTGCCTCTCATACCCAAGGTACTGAGAATTATACGGCAAAGGGGAGTAAGAACGATACTCGTGGCTCCGGACTGGCCAAGAAGGACTTGGTACCCGGAACTTCAGGAGATGCTCACGGAAGATCCGTGGCCTCTACCTCTAAGAAGGGACCTGCTTCAGCAGGGACCGTGTCTATTCCAAGACTTACCGCGGCTGCGTTTGACGGCATGGCGGTTGAACGCCGGATCCTAAGGGAAAAAGGCATTCCGGAAGAGGTCATCCCTACCCTGGTCAAAGCCAGGAAGGAGGTGACTGCACAACATTATCACCGCATTTGGAGAAAATATGTTGCGTGGTGTGAGGCCAGGAGGGCCCCGACGGAGGAATTTCAACTGGGTCGATTCCTACATTTCCTGCAAACAGGATTGTCTATGGGCCTCAAATTGGGGTCCATTAAGGTTCAAATTTCGGCCCTGTCGATTTTCTTCCAGAAAGAATTGGCTTCAGTTCCTGAAGTCCAGACTTTTGTAAAAGGAGTACTACATATACAGCCCCCGATTGTGCCTCCAGTGGCACCGTGGGATCTCAATGTAGTTTTGGATTTTCTCAAATCCCATTGGTTTGAGCCACTCAAATCGGTGGATTTGAAATATCTTGCATGGAAAGTAACCATGCTACTGGCCCTGGCTTCGGCCAGGAGAGTGTCAGAATTGGCGGCTTTATCGTACAAAAACCCATATCTGATTTTCCATTCGGACAGGGCAGAACTGCGGACGCGTCCTCAGTTTCTCCCTAAGGTGGTATCAGCGTTTCACCTGAACCAGCCTTTTGTGGTGCCTGCGGCTACTAGCGATTTGGAGGACTCCAAGTTGCTGGACGTTGTCAGAGCATTAAAAATATATATTTCAAGGACGGCTGGAGTCAGGAAGTCTGACTCGCTGTTTATACTGTATGCACCCAACAAGCTGGGTGCTCCTGCGTCTAAGCAGACGATTGCTCGTTGGATTTGTAGCACAATTCAACTTGCACATTCTGTGGCAGGCCTGCCACAGCCTAAATCTGTCAATGCCCACTCCACAAGGAAGGTGGGCTCATCTTGGGCGGCTGCCCGAGGGGTCTCGGCATTACAACTCTGCCGAGCAGCTACGTGGTCAGGGGAGAACACGTTTGTAAAATTCTACAAATTTGATACCCTGGCTAAGGAGGACCTGGAGTTCTCTCATTCGGTGCTGCAGAGTCATCCGCACTCTCCCGCCCGTTTGGGAGCTTTGGTATAATCCCCATGGTCCTGACGGAGTCCCCAGCATCCACTTAGGACGTCAGAGAAAATAAGAATTTACTCACCGGTAATTCTATTTCTCGTAGTCCGTAGTGGATGCTGGGCGCCCATCCCAAGTGCGGATTGTCTGCAATACTTGTACATAGTTATTGTTACAAAAATCGGGTTATTATTGTTGGGAGCCTTCGTTTAAGAGGCTCTTTTCGGTTATCATACTGTTAACTGGGTTCAGATCACAAGTTGTACAGTGTGATTGGTGTGGCTGGTATGAGTCTTACCCGGGATTCAAAATCCTTCCTTATTGTGTACGCTCGTCCGGGCACAGTATCCTAACTGAGGCTTGGAGGAGGGTCATAGGGGGAGGAGCCAGTGCACACCACCTAGTGGTCAAACTTTTAAATTTTGTGCCCTGTCTCCTGCGGAGCCACTATTCCCCATGGTCCTGACGGAGTCCCCAGCATCCACTACGGACTACGAGAAATAGAATTACCGGTGAGTAAATTCTTATTTTTGCAAAGCTGTATTATCCTCTTATGATCTGCTTCAGGATGGCTTGTATGCATGATGTTTTAACTCAGCAAGGATACAAGGCGGATACATGTACAAGTGTATCCAACTTGGGCTATCTTTGCACAAGCTTTATCCAATAAATGGATAATCCCCCCAAATCCTGTACCAGGGATTGGGTTACACTATTAAGCCCTTACATACATACAGCAGCAGCTTTTCAGAACCAGTGGTAAGTAAACCTTCACCCTCACAGGCTACACATTGTTTAAATTCATCAGAAGATGAAAGCCCAATTTATTCTACTTCATCATATGAGAAAGAGGTAGATCTCAGCTCTGGAACATAGCAGAGTTAATTAAAGCAATGAAGCCATCTTACAGCAGAGCCTGTGTTAAAAACCAAGGCACCTGAGTTTAAACATCCTAAAACCTGAGTTTCCAGGGTCAGATCACCTGACGGAAATCATGGAAGAGGCTTGGGCTACGCCCAATAAGAATTTAAAATTCCTAAGAAATGGAATTCCTATGATCCACTTCCAGCTGGGGATTGTTTAAAAAAGGGGAAGTGGCTCCTAAAGTAGATATGAAAAATCTACATTAGCTTTGCTTTCAACATCACGGATAGGAGAGTGGATGAGTTTAAAAAAAAAAAAAAAAATTCCTGTCTAGGCAGTCATGAGGCCAAGCCTTGGCTTCGGCTTGAATGGCAAAGGCAGTGGTTGCCTGGGCTGATGCAATGGAAGGAGATTTTTCTGTAGAGCAAGAATCTCATATGGCTCATATATAGAACTGCAATGTTCCTGGAAACATTACATATGGGCAAAATATTTACTCCAGGGCATCAGCCCTAACTATACCTGCTCGTAGAGCAGTTTAGCTGGGTACATGGAAGATCTACAGCCACACCACACTAGATATGCCCAATCTCACCAGATCTTGGAAGCTATGCAGTGTTGGGCCTGGTATTTGGATGGGAAACATCTACAAATACCAGGTGCTGTAGGTGGAATCAGTCTTTCTGAAAATATTCTTTTTTGGTAAGAATTGACAGATATTCTGGAGTTAGAAGCAGACTCCAAGAAGGTCAGGTTCCTTCCACATACAGTTCAAACCTAAAAGTTCTGCATTTCAGCCCTTTTTGGTATCAAACAAGTCGGCTGCCAGAAGATCTACAGTGTTGGGCCTGGATAGTACTCGGATGGGAGACCATCGAATACCAGGTGCTGTAGAAAAATTAAACCATCAGTTTGATGGTGTGGGCTCTGTCTGGGAGAGCCCAGGTTGGGGGGTCGACTTCCTCAGGTCACACAGATCTGGCACAGTATCTCAAGTTATGCTTTCGTCTTCAAAACATCCTGTCCCGATTAGAGACGAAGGTCATGGCTTTGCAAGAAGCTGGTCATAAATTGCTTTGGTCAGTAATAGTCATTCCATTTCCTCTGGCAAACAAGGACAAGGTTTTACTTCAACCTGGTTTTAGTCGGAAGCCAAATGGGTCAATTCGGCCCATGCTCAATCCTAAAATGCTAAACAAATACATTTGGAAATTACGTTCCTTATGTGTGGCATGGAGCCAGGGGTTTTATGGTATCCCTGGATATCCAGGATGCTTACCTACATGTTCCTATACCACTGTCCATCAGTGTTATCCAAGATTTGCTATCCTCCAAACAGCATTTTCAGTTCTAGGCCTTACCCTTTGGGTTAGCCACAGTCCCCAGAGTATTGACCAGGAACATGGGGGTAATAACACCTTATCCCTGCCAGCAGGGGTTAAGGTTTTTTCCCATACCTAGACGATCTTTTTAATCCTGGCACAGTCACAGAGATTGCTCTTTGTCATCGGTAACAGCAATAATGTGTTTGCAGAGGCAAGTGACTCATAACTTGGGGAAAATAGTCTCCAGTTTCAAAACATCGGAGGACTCACTTGGGGGCTGTACTGGATTAGGCTGCAGAGAATAATTTTTTACCTCGCAACAAGATATTCACTATAGGATATTATACTATAGGATATTCACTATAGTTCACTATAGGATTCAGTACTTGACACACAGTCAAATGGTATCTATTCACGCAGCAATGCGGGGATGGGTTTGATGGTATCTACAGACAGGAGGGAGTATGCACAATTCCACTCTAGGTCTCTGCAGCATCTGATTCTTACCAAGTAGAATCTACAGTCACACCACACTGGATATGCCCAGACTTCTTCAGATCATGGAAGAGCAGCAGTGTGGGCCTGGTTGGTACCTGGTTGGACCAGCTGGGAATACAAGGTGTTGTAAGTATTAATGGATTGCATCAGATAATAAAGTCGGACTATGGCACTTACGATTAAAGTAAGAAGATCAATATCCTGGTGGCTACAAACATCCCAGCTGGATAAAGGGAAATCCTTTTGATATCAGATTGGGTAGATTCTGACACTAGGATCAGTGTCAGGAAGTTTGTGTTCCCAAAGAGCTGTCTACCGATAAAGGTTGAAATCTCGGGCCATATACAGGGCACCGGTGTAGGCACGGGACAGTCTTCAGTGAAAACCAGTCCAGTTCCGCTCGGACAATGCAACGGCAGTAGTGTACCTCAACATCAGGGAGCAACTCTCAGCCGAAAAGTGATGAAGAAGTTAAGTCACATACCTAAGTGGGCAGGACTTCATTATCCAACCTTGTCCGCTGTTCTCATTCCGGGAAGCCTAAACGGGGAAACGGACTTTCTCAAGTCAACACACCATTCAGGAAAGTGACTGAGCTCTACACAAAGAGATCTTCCGGACTCTAGTAAACAAGAGGTGCTTGCTAGAGATATATCTCATAGCGTCTTAATTGAACAACAAAGTGCTCACATACGGGTCAAGAACAAAGGATCCCAGGGCGATCGTTGTGGATGCCTTATCGGTGAGACAGGACCTTCATCTGGCGGATGGGTTTTCCTCTAATTACCCAGGGTGGTGAGAAAAGTTTAAACAGGACCAGCAGAGAATGGCAATGGATGCTCTACTTCTGCTCCCTCAACGTTCAGACCTACTAACGCAGGGTCCTGGTTATCAGACATGTGGATCGACTGTTTTTAACAGCGTGGCCATTGAAACCTCTATCCTGAGGTCAAGAGGATACTTTCAAACAGTGTTCAGAGCAAGGAAACCTTCCTTAGCTCGCATTTATCACCAAATATGGCAAGCCTATATTCATTGGTGCAGTGAAAATCTACAGCCACACCACACTGGATATGCCCAATCTCACCAGATTTTGGAAGCTATGGAGTGTTGGGCCTGGTGAGTCTACGAATACCAGATGCTGTAGGTGAAGGGGACCCCAAAAAATGTTTTCAGAGTTTCCAGGGTCTTAGCATTCCTTCAGGAAGGAATGGATGGCTCCCTGGAGAGAACAAGGGTTGGCATTGACTGTAGAGTTACAAAAGTAAATGACCAATTTACAGGATGTGCATACTTTTTTTCCAGGATATGCTGCGCATTTAACCTTTGGTTGTTTCTCCTACAAGTGTCGTGGGACTTGTTTAGTCCTGAAAGCCCTTCAAGTTGCCCCATTTTAACCACTTAATAATATGGATCATACATGGTTAACAGCTAAAGTGTCTTTTCTACGGACTAGGGCGTCAGCTAGAAGAATATCAGATTTAGGGATATTGTCATATTGTTCCCCATTTCTTATTTTTTATCTAGATAAAGTAGTTCTCAGAACTAGATCTGGGTATCTTCTTAAGGTGATGACTAAGACCCACCTTAACAAAGAAAATGTTGTCCCAGCCTTTAGGTTCTGGGCCTATTCTACGGGAGATGCATCGCTGGACGTGATCCGTGCATTGAGGATCTACGTGGATTATACCAGTGTCATCAGAAAAGCATATTCTCTCTTCATTCTCTATGAATTTCACAAGGGAGGATGGCCTGCTGGTAAGTAAACACTGGCAAGATGACTTCAGATGACGAAGCATATTCTCAAGCTGATCTCCCTGTTCTGGCTAATGTCTCTGCTCACTCTACTCGTAAGGTAGGTCCTTCATGGGCAGCACAACATGGTGCTTAAACAGAACAGGTATGTAAGCCAGCCATATGGGCTTCCATTTACACATTCATTAAGACATTATGCCTTGGATACCATTGCCTCTCACGATGCTAAATTCGGGCGAAGGATTCTCCTGGGCATTAGGAGCGCCCCACCACTGAACTGCTTTGGGAAATCCCATTGTTATCCTGTGGACCCTGCCAGAGAAATATACGTTATGGTAAGAACTTACCGTTGATAAGAGAAATACCGTTAAGTCCACAGGGATCCCACCCTGACGCACCTGATTTGAGGATCCTTGTTACTCGCTAACCTCTTCCTTCTTGTACGGAAGGGTGTGCATGTGTGTTCTTCTCGCCTGATTAGGGTTCTACATGATGCTCCTGCCTTGAGCTTTGGAATACAACTGATTTGCCTGAGCCAGGGGGCGGGGGGATACATGGACGGGCCCGTTGCATGCTGGGAGGCCGGAAAGCTTTGACTGATTGGTGCAAATCCGCTGTCGCTCCATCATATCCCATTGTTATCCTGTGGACTTAGGAGAAATATCGTTATCAACGGTAAGTTCTTACCGTAACGTATATGTATCTGCATTAAAAGCAGTTTGCACAGAAGAAAAGGCACAACGGCAGATAATCTACATGTCCATAAAACTGAATTGCTGAATGCTTAGACAAAGCATTAGAAGTAGACCCGTGGCTGTATTACTAACCAGCCTGTCATTACTTCTGAGCCATCTCCTGGCATCAGGCATCTGGGGAACAGCGATTAGCCAGGAGAAAGGTGCACAGATCATCACCATCACAGAGGTTCTCTAACGCAGTCCTCAGGGCACCCCAATGGTCCAGGATTTAGGTATATCCATTGCTCAGCACAGATGGTTAAATCAAATCGACTGAGGTACTAATAAAGTCACCTGTGGCCAAGCATGGATAAACTTAAAAGCTGGACCGCTTCCCGCCTTGAGGACCGCAGTTGAGTACCCCTGCACCATCAGTACTACCAATAGACTGGGCTTTGGCAGATGATCGCTCCATAATGGGGCCTGGAAAGAATCTGGGGCTGATTCAGTGCAACAGGTGTGTTGACCTCATTGTGTGCTCAGAAATAAATGTGGCTATTCACCCATATGCAAAGTTGCACATACATATACTGTATAGGCTTACCATACTATCCATTTAAACTGGGACACTCATGAATTACACAGGTTCTGTGGCTGGCTTAATTCAAGCCTACATTTCACCTGGTTTTAATCAGCCACAGAACCTGTGTAATTTATGAGTGCCCCAGTTTAAATGGATAGTATGGCAAGCCTATGTATAGGCCCTCACACATCAGCAATCGCAAAAAAAACTATTAGCAGATTCTGATATTTTTTTTTGCCCCAGATTTAAAGATTCCCCAATCTGCACCAATACAGTACATTAGATATTTTTCAGTGATTTGCAGATAATTTTCAGCAAATACAGATCTGAAATGCTAATTGTTTACTAGAAACAGTTACCAATCCCAATCACTTTTTGGTTGGAATCTGCAATCCCGAACCCCATTCATTGCAGATTTATATACACAATCATTTGTAAAACTCCAAATTGCTCCAATTGATTGCTGATGTATGGGGGGGACCTTATAGGCTGCACCACATCTATCTGCTTGTAAGAGTAGCAGTCATTGTCAGTGCGGATTTGCATCAGTCCTGTACCCGAGATCTCTCCGATATCAGATGCAACACGACCTCAGAACATTAAAGGGGGGTACTCACGGGAGAGATGTGTGCTGAACGATCTTAACACAGACCGCTCAGCACACATCTCTCACCCCGCTCAGCACAGCGCGATGTGCTGAGCGAGGGGGAAAGCCGACGGGGGGCCGCTCACTTCACACAACGGTGAAGTGAGCGACCCGCTAGATTGAGCCTGCATGCAGCTCAATCTAGCATCGGAGATAGCGATGCGCGGGGCCGCGCATCGCTATCGCTGGAGGGCATACACACGGCAGATCCGTGCTTAAAATCTAAGCAATCTAGCAAGATTGCTTAGATTTTAAGCACGGATCTCTCCGTGTGTACCCCCCTTTAGCCTCTGTGTAAATGCCCCATCACCGCCCAGTCAGCTGCAAGGAAATGCCACTGACATGCATAGAAAAGATGCGTGCTCTGACATTTCCTGCAGACTCCTTTGTTTTTGTCACAGGAGCTTCCACCGAAGTACAAATAAATCAGTTTTTTTTTTTCTCCTGGGTTCAAATTATTTGCAACTTTTTTTTTTCTTGTTCACCTCTATTCTGAACTAAACAGATGAACCTACTGTCATTTCTAAGAGTACTGCCTGCAGAGGAGACTTAAGATATTATTAACTCAGTAGTTTCCAAACAAGGTTGGTGGTCCACAACCAATTCAATTTATAAACAAAACCAGTGCTGGTGGCTGCTAATCATAAATATGTGGACAGAAGTGAATCCTGTCCCTCACCACATGACAACCTAAGGATGACCTATAAACATTCAATTAAGTTAAAAAAATAAAATGTTTTCTGAATTACACAAACATTTATCCTAGGGGTTGTGAAAATAATTCTGATACTCAAAGGCGCCATAAGTCAACTAAGTTTGGGAACTACTGTATTAACTGAAGTCTAAATCAATGGCTCCCAAACCAGGGGGCGGGGGAGCCATTGGCCCAATCACAGCCCAGACATTGGGGATATACCTGCTTTAGGCCAGATGGTTAAATCAGGATTTTGGTACTTACTGATAAATCCCTTTCTCCGATTCCACAGGCGACACTGGAGCCCAGTTACAATGGGGAAATAGTAGGCAGTAACTGGGAGCTGGCACTTTAAAACTCAAAAGCTGTGGCTAGCTCCTCCCCTACTATGTCCCCCCTCCAAGCCAGTCTACGTAAAACTGTGCCCGAGGAGAGCTGGAATAAACTAACGTTAAAGCAGAGGAGGTTAACGCCGCCATGTAAACCAGGATAACACGAAACAAACCTGGAACCTAACCTAACAAAAGGTTAACCTGAACCAAACAAGCAGACACAGTGATCTGCAAACCGATAAAGCGAAAAAAAGGAGGAAACAGCGCTGGGTGAGCATCCAGTGTCCCCTGTGGAATCGAAAAAAGGGATTTATCGGTAAGTACCAAAATCCTGATTTCTCCTTCATCCACTAGGGGACACTGGAGCGCAGTTACAATGGGGACATCCCAGAGCTCCCAAGACGGGCGGGAGAGCGCAGAGAGTCCTGTAAAACCGCTCGGCCAAACTGCGATACAGAGGCCGCAAAAGTGTCAAACCTGCAGAATTTGACAAACGTATGTCGGCCCGACCAAGTAGCCGCCTGACAAAGTAGTCATGGAGATCCCATGGGCAGCCGCCCACGAAGGCCCCACAGAGCGCGTAGAGTGCGCTGAAATTGAAGACTGAGGTTCCCGAGAAGCTGCCAAATACGCTTGTCTGATGGTCAGCCTAATCCATCGTGACAAAGTCTGCTTAGAAGCTGACCAACCACGGCGGGCAGCATCGTATAGAACAAATAAAGAGTCGAACTTCCGAATAGCCGAAGTCCTATCCACATAGATCTTGAGCGCCCTGACAACGTCCAATGATCTCGAATCCGGAGAGTCCACCGAGAGGGCCGGAACCACAAGTGGTTGATAGATGTGAAAATCGGACACCACTTTAGGTAGAAAAGACATGCGAGTATGGAGCTCGGCCCTATCAGCATGAAACACCAGGTAAGGAGGTCGACAAGAGAGAGCCCCAAGTTCCGACACCCGTCTGGCCGAAGCGAGAGCCAGGAGAAGAACCACCTTCCAGGTGAGATATTTCATCTCCACTGACTCCAGAGGCTCAAACAATGAGGACTGCAGAAAAGAGAGGACCAGATTGAGGTCCCATGGTGCTGTCGGAGGGCGAAAGGGAGGCTGTATCCATAGAACCCCCTGAAAGAAAGTCTGAACTTCCGGCAGCAATGCTAACTTTTTCTGAAAGAAAACCAAAAGAGCAGAGACCTGCACCTTTAGTGAACCCAGTCTTAAGCCTGCCGAGAAATCCGCCTGCAAAAAACTGAGAAGGCGGGCTGAGCGAAAAACCGAAGGAGAAAACTCTCGACGTTCACACCAGGCCACATAGGCCTTCCAAATGCGGTAGTAGTGAGACGATGTGACTGACTTTCTAGCCCGAAGCATAGTAGGTATAACTGTACGAGGAATGCCCTTCCTTTTCAAGATGGCCTTCTCAACAGCCATGCCGTCAAACATAGCCTGCGTAAGTCTGGATAAAGAAAAGGACCCTGTTGTAGTAGATCGTCCCGTAGTGGCAGGGGCCAAGGCTCGGCTACTGACAACAGGAGTAGAGTACCAAGCCCTGCGTGGCCAATCTGGAGCCACCAGGAGGACCAGAGCGTTTTTTCTCTTGATGCGTTGCAGAACCCGAGGCAACAGTGGGAAGGAGGAAAGTGGTAAACGAACCGGAAATTCCAAGGAGCCGTGAGGGCATCCACGCCCGCCGCCGCCTGGTCCGTCGTTCGAGAGTAATAAAGAGGCAGCCGATGGTTCAGGCGGGATGCCATGAGATCGATCTGTGGTTTTCCCCACCGGCGGACCAGCTGACAGAACACCTGGGGATGGAGTGACCACTCTCCCGGGTGCATGTCCTGTCGACTGAGAATCGGCTTCCCAATTGTCCACTCCTGGAATGAATATTGCCGAGAAGGACAGAGCATACTTCTCCGCCCAGAGAAGTATGTTGGTGACCTCCCTCATCGCCGCACGGCTGCGAGTGCCGCCCTGATGGTTGATGTACGCTACCGTCGTGGCGTTGTCAGACTGAACTCTGACCGCTCAACCGCGCAGCAGGTGATGCGCCTGAAGTAGGGCGTTGTATACCGCCCGTAGTTCGAGAATGTTTATGGGGAGAGCGGATTCGTGGATCGACCAGCGCCCCTGGAACCGATGTTCGAGGGTCACTGCCCCCCAGCCTCGCAGACTTGCGTCCGTGGTGAGGAGAGTCCAATCCCACACTCCGAACCGCCTTCCTTCCAACAGATGTGCCGACTGGAGCCACCAGAGAAGCGACGACCGTGCCTTTGGAGATAGCATCACCCGCTGATGAAGGAACAGATGAAATCCTGACCACTGATGTAGAAGACACACAGCTGAAACGGTCGAGAGTGGAAGCGACCGTACGGAAGAGCTTCGAACGCCGCTACCATCTTTCCCAGAAGGCGAATGCACAGATACACTGATACCCGACGGTGTCGAAGTGCCAACCTTACCAGCATCTGCAGAGACAGGATCTTGTTCTGAGGAAGGAAAACCTTCTGAAGGACCGTGTCAAGAATCATCCCCAAAAACAGCAACCGTTGTGAGGGGCATAAGTGAGACTTCGGGAAGTTCAGGATCCACCCGTGCCGAATCAGAAGGTCCTGCGTTATCCGGATATTCTGAAGTAACAGGTCTGCCGAGCTTGCCTTTATTAGCAGATCGCCCAGATAAGGAACAATCGTCACACCCTGCTTCCGAAGTAGGGCCATCATGACCGCCATGACCTTTGTGAACGCTCTGGGAGCAGAAGAGAGACCGAACGGAAGGGCCCGGAACTGGAAAGGAGCGTCCTGTATTGCGAACCGGAGAAAAGCCTGATAAGGAGGCCAAATGGGAACATGTAAGTATGCATCCTTGATGTCTAAGGAGGCCAGAAACTCGTTTTGCTCCAACCCCGCAATAACAGATTGGAGGGACTCCATCTTGAACTTGAATACCCTCAAATACGGATTGAGATCCTTCAAGTTCAGGATTGGCCTGACCGAGCCGTTCGGCTTCGGTACGAGAAACAGGCTTGAGTAATAGCCCTGTTTCCGATGATGAGGGGGAACAGGGATCAGTACCTTTGCGGACAGAAGCTTCTGGACCGCTGCCTGTAAGGCAACTCCTCTGTTGTCGGAAACTGGTAAACCCGTGGTAAAAAAACCACTGGGTCGGGTATGAAAAGCGGGTTTTTAATCGCAAGTGATGAGATCCCCGACCCAAGCATCTGTACAGGACTGTACCCAGACTTCCCTGAAGTCCCACAGACGAGCTCCCAGGTGGGAGGGAAGCCCGTCATGCGGTGGTAGTGGTGGAGGACTTAACCTCTGACTGGTTTGAGGCTGTGGAACCTCTGCCTCTACCCCTATGGCCACGGGAGGCGGAAGCTTGCAGGTCTGAGGCATTGTTTAATTCTTCAGACCGGTGGGGCGCTGGGTGTGAGCTGGCAAACTCCCTCTGTCTCTCTGAAAGGCCTTACTGTGGGTCTGTCCCCTTTAGCCTAGTGTGTTTGGGGGGTGCCGGTACGCGTGTGTCAGCATGTCAGAAGCTGAATGCTCTTCCCAGGAGGAGGCTCGCATGGGGGCTGAACAGAATGAGGGAGAGACTCCGTCGGCACTGCCGACTGCTGAATGGGTTTAGATGTGGAGTGTTTTAAATAAAAGTGTGGCATTGTTGCATAAGAGGTTGGACAAATCGGAGTCTCAGAACCAAGCATGGAGACAATCCATGGGAGAGGTGGTGCCACACACTCAGACCCCCTCGGGGTCCCAAAAACGTTCATTTACCCAGATAGCAGACACGGATACCGACACGGATTCCGACTCCAGTGTCGACTATAATGATGCAAAGTTGCACCCTAGGGTGGCTAAGAGTATTCAATACATGATTGTGGCGATAAAAGACGTGTTACATATTACGGAAGACCCTGCTGTCCCTGAGACAAGGGTCTGTATGTTTAAGGGGAAGAAACCGGAGGTAACGTTTTCTCCCTCTCATGAGCTGAACGCTCTTTTTGAAAGGGCCTGGGAAACTCCAGACAAGAGGTGGCAGATTCCCAGGAGAATTGCTTTGGCTTATCCGTTTCCTTCTCAGGATAGGGGTAGGTGGGAGTCAACACCCACGGTAGACAAAGCTCTAGCGCGATTGTCTAAGAAGGTGGCGCTACCGTCCCCTGAAATGGCGGCCCTTAAGGATCCTGCTGATCGTAGGCAGGAAGCTACCTTGAAATCTATTTATGTCACCACGGGGATGCTGCTCAGGCCGGCCGTGGCATCGGCTTGGGTGAGTAACGCGATTGAAAAGTGTTTTGACACTAGGTCATATCAGGTATGCTGCAGTCTATCTATAGGAGACTGCGAGAGATATTGGGATCAAGGGCCAATGCCATGGCAATCTCGGCTAGGAGGGCGTTGTGGACTCATCAATGGAATGGTGATGCTGAGTCTAAGAAGGCTATGGAGGCTCTGCCCTATAAGGGTGGAGTTTTGTTTAATGAAGGCCTTGCGGACCTGGTTTCTACAGCTACCACGGGTAAGTCCTCTTTTCTACCTTTTGTTCCTCCACAGCAAAAGAAAACGCCTCAATACCAGATGCAGTCCTTTCGGTCACAGAAATTCCGGAAAGGACTTGGGTCATCCTTCCTTGCGGCAAGAGTTAAGGGTAAAGGAAAAAGATTGCCGACTGTGGCAGGCTCCCAGGAGCAGAAGTCCTCCACAGCTTCTGCCAAGTCCACCGCATGACACCGGTGGGGGCGCGTCTTCAGCTCTTCAGTCAGGTCTGGGTTCTCTCGGGCCTGGATCCTTGGGTGCTGGAAATTGTGACCCAAGGATACAAACTGGAGTTTCAAGACGTGCCTCCACACCGATTTTTCAAATCGGCCTTGACAGCTTCTCTTCCGGAAAGAGAGGTAGTGTGTGCAGCAATACAAAAGCTGTGTAAGCAGCGAGTCATTATCGAGGTGCCCCCGTCACAACGGGGAGAAGGGTTTTATTCAAGCCTGTTTGTGGTCTCGAAGCCAGATTGCTCGGTCAGACCGATTCTGAACTTAAAATCCCTCAATCTGTATTTGAAAAGTTTCAAATTCAAGATGGAATCTCTCCGAGCAATGATCTCCAGTCTGGAGGGGAGGGGATTTTATGGTGTCAGTCGACATAAAGGATGCTTACCTACATGTCCCCATTTATCCTCCTCATCAGGCGTACCTGAGGTTCGCTGTTCAGGATTGACACTACCAATTTCAGACGTTGCCGTTTGGTCTTTCCACGGCCCCGAGGATTTTCACCAATGTAATGGCGGAAATGATGGTGCTCCTGCGCAAGCAAGGGGTCACAATTATCCCATACTTGGACGATCTCCTGATAAAGGCGAGATCAAGGGAGCAGTTACTAAAAAGTGTTGCGCTCTCCTTGAAGGTGCTGCAACAATATGGCTGGCTCCTAAATTTACCAAAGTCGCAGTTGATTCCGACAACTCGGCTGTCGTTTTTGGGCATGATTCTGGACACGGAACTGCAGAGGATCTTTCTCCCGTTGAAAAAGGCTCAGGAACTCCAGAACATGGTCAAGGACCTTCTGAAACCGCCAAGAGTGTCGATTCATCACTGCACTCGAGTGCTGGGGAAAATGGTGGCGGCCTACGAGGCCATTCAGTTTGGCAGATTCCATGCAAGAACTTTTCAGTGGGACCTGCTGGACAAATGGTCCGGGTCCCATCTGAACATGCACCGGAAGATAAGCCTATCCCCCAGGGCCAGGGTTTCTCTCCTGTGGTGGCTCCAAAGTTCTCACCTTCTAGAGGGTCGCAGGTTCGGGATCCAGGATTGGGCTCTGGTGACCATGGACGCGAGTCTCCGAGGCTGGAGAGCAGTCACACAAAGACAAAATTTCCAGGGAAAATGGTCAAGCCAGGAAGCTTGTATGCACATAAACGTGCTGCAGTTAAGGGCCATCTACAACGGCCTTCGGCAAGCGGAAAACCTTCGCGACCGGCCCCTTCGCGACCGGCCCGTCCTGATTCAATCGGACAACATTACAGCCGTGGCGCACAAACAGCCAGGGCGGAACAAAGAGCAGAGCGGCGATGGCGGAGGCCCTCAAGATTCTTCACTGGGCGGAAAAACATGCAAGCGCTCTGTCAGCGGTCTTCATTCCAGGAGTGGACAACTGGGAAGCAGACTTCCTCAGCAGACACTATCTCCATCCAGGAGAGTGGGGTCTTCATCAAGAGGTGTTTGCAGAAGTGACAAGTCGTTGGGGACTTCCTCAAATAGACATGATGGCGTCTCGCCTCAACAAGAAGCTTCAGACATATTGTTCCAGGTCGAGGAACCCTCAAGCAATAGCAGTGGACGCGCTGGTGACACCGTGGGTGTTTCAGTCGATTTGTGTTCCCTCCACTTCCACTCATCCCAAAGGTGATAAGGATCATAAGAAGAACAAGGGTTCAGGCGATACTCGTTGTTCTAGATTGGCCACGGAGGGCCTGGTATCCGGATCTTCAGGAATTACTCACAGGAGATCCCTGGCCTCTTCCTCTAAGAGAGGACCTGTTACAGCAGGGGCCGTGCGTGTTCCAGGACTTACCGCGGTTGCGTTTGACGGCATGGCGGTTGAACGCAAAATCCTAGCTAGAAAAGGTATTCCCGGGGAAGTCATCCCCACTCTACTTAAAGCTAGAAAGGAGGTAACGGCGAAGCAGGATCACCGTATTTGGGGAAAATATGTGTCTTGGTGTGAATCCAAGAAGGCTCCTACGGAAGAATTTCAGCTGGGTCGTTTTCTCCATTTTTTGCAAGCAGGTGTGGATGCGGGCCTGAAGTTAGGCTCCATTAAAGTGCAGGTTTCGGCCTTATCAATTTTCTTTTTAAAGGTATTGGCCTCACTTCCAGAAGTACAGACTTTTGTGAAGGGTGTGCTGCACATCCAACCTCCCTTTGTGCCCCCAGTGGCACCTTAACGTGGTGTTACAGTTCCTTACGTCACATTGGTTTGAACCTTTACAAAAGGTTGAGTTGAAATTTCTCGCTTGGAATTGCTATTGGTCTTGGCGTCCGCAAGGCGGGTGTCCGAATTGGCGGCTTTGTCTCAAAAAAGCCCCTGATTTTCCATGTGGATAGAGCGGAATTGAGAACTCGTCAACAATTTCTGCCTAAGGTGGTTTCGTCTTTTCACATGAACCAACCTATTGTGGTGCCTGTGGCTACTGAAGCCTTGGCGGATTCCAAGTCTCTTGATGTGGTCAGAGCTTTGAAAAATAAGATTTTACTCACCGGTAAATCTATTTCTCGTAGTCCGTAGTGGATGCTGGGGACTCCGTAAGGACCATGGGGAATAGACGGGCTCCGCAGGAGACTGGGCACTCTAAGAAAGAATTAGTACTAATGGTGTGCACTGGCTCCTCCCTCTATGCCCCTCCTCCAGACCTCAGTTAAGGAAACTGTGCCCGGAAGAGCTGACATTACAAGGAAAGGATTTTGGAATCCAGGGTAAGACTCATACCAGCCACACCAATCACACCGTATAACTCGTGATAACACATCCAGTTAACAGTATGAACAACAAACGAGCATCACTCAACGGATGCCACATAACATAACCCTTTATTAAGCAATAACTATATACACGTATTGCAGAAAGTCCGCACTTGGGACGGGCGCCCAGCATCCACTACGGACTACGAGAAATAGATTTACCGGTGAGTAAAATCTTATTTTCTCTAACGTCCTAGTGGATGCTGGGGACTCCGTAAGGACCATGAGGATTATACCAAAGCTCCCAAACAGGCGGTAGAGTGCGGATGACTCTGCAGCACCGAATGGGCAAACACAAGGTCCTCCTCAGCCAGGGTATCAAACTTGTAGAATTTTGCAAAGGTGTTTGAACCCGACCAAGTAGCAGCTCGGCAAAGCTGTAATGCAGAGACCCCTCGGGCAGCCGCCCAAGAAGAGCCCACTTTCCTTGTGGAATGGGCTTTTACTGATTTTGGATGCGGCAAGCCAGCCGCAGAATGAGCCTGCTGGATCGTGTTACAAATCCAGCGAGCAATAGTCTGC
The DNA here is from genome assembly GCF_028390025.1 of Pseudophryne corroboree. NCBI lineage: Eukaryota > Metazoa > Chordata > Amphibia > Anura > Myobatrachidae > Pseudophryne > Pseudophryne corroboree. The sequence continues at coordinate 1,117,652,165 of NC_086444.1, forward strand.
TTTGAAGTAGGAGCACCCAGCTTGTTGGATGCATACAGGATAAACAGCGAGTCAGTTTTTCTGACTCCAGCCGTTCTGGCTACATAAATCTTCAAAGCCCTGACTACATCAAGCAACTTGGAATCCTCCAAGTCACGAGTAGCTGCAGGCACCACAATAGGTTGGTTCAAATTAAAGGATGACACCACCTTCGGCAGAAACTGCGGACGAGTCCGTAATTCTGCCCTGTCCATATGGAAAACCAGATAGGGGCTTTTACATGACAAAGCCGCCAATTCTGACACACGCCTAGCCGAAGGTAAGGCCAATAGCATGACCACTTTCCACGTGAGATACTTTAGCTCCACGGTCTTAAGTGGCTCAAACCAGTGGGATTTCAGGAAACCCAACACCACGTTGAGATCCCAAGGTGCCACTGGTGGCACAAAAGGGGGGCTGAATATGTAGCACTCCCTTAACAAAACGTCTGAACCTCAGGAAGAGAAACCAGTTCTTTTTGAAAGAAAATGGATAGGGCTGAAATCTGGACCTTTATGGACCCCAATTTTAAGCCCATAGTCACTCCTGACTGTAGGAAGTGCAGGAACCGGCCCAGCTGGAATTCCTCTGTAGGGGCCTTCCTGGCCTCACACCAAGCAACATATTTTCGCCATATACGGTGATAGTGCTTTGCTGTCACGTCCTTCCTAGCCTTTATTAGCGTAGGAATAACTTCATCCAGAATGCCTTTTTCCGCTAGGATCCGGCGTTCAACCGCCATGCCGTCAAACGCAGCCGCGGTAAGTCTTGGAACAGACAGGGTCCCTGTTGCAACAGGTCCTGTCTGAGAGGCAGAGGCCATGGGTCCTCTGTTAGCATTTCTTGCAGTTCCGGGTACCAAATCCTTCTTGGCCAATCCGGAATAATGAGCATTGTTCTCACTCCTCTTTCTCTGACGTCCTAGTGGATGCTGGGGACTCCGTAAGGACCATGGGGAATAGACGGCTCCGCAGGAGACTGGGCACATCTAAAGAAAGATTTAGGTCTATCTGGTGTGCACTGGCTCCTCCCCCAATGACCCTCCTCCAAGCCTCAGTTAGATTTCTGTGCCCGGCCGAGCTGGATGCACACTAGGGGCTCTCCTGAGCTCCTAGAAAGAAAGTATAGTTTAGGTTTTTTATTTTACAGTGAGACCTGCTGGCAACAGGCTCACTGCAGCGAGGGACTAAGGGGAGAAGAAGCGAACCTACCTAAGTGGTGGTAGCTTGGGCTTCTTAGGCTACTGGACACCATTAGCTCCAGAGGGATCGCACACAGGACCCGACCTCGTCGTCCCCCTTACAGAGCCAGAAGCAAGAAGGTCCGGAAAATCGGCGGCTGAAGACTTCTGTCTTCTCCAAGGTAGCGCACAGCACTGCAGCAGTGCGCCATTGCTCCTCATGCACACCACACACTTCGGTCACTGATGGGTGCAGGGCGCTGGGGGGGGGGGGGCGCCCTGAGCAGCAATATTAACACCTTGGCTGGCAAAACTGACACCATATATAGCCCCAGAGGCTATATAGGTGTAAATTACCCCGGCCAGAATAACACAAAAAGCGGGAGAAAGCCAGCCGAAAAAGGGGCGGAGCCATCTCCCTCAGCACACTGGCGCCATTTTCCCTCACAGCTCCGCTGGAAGGATCGCTCCCTGGCTCTCCCCTGCAGTCCTGCACTACAGAAAGGGTAAAAAAGAGAGGGGGGGGCACAAATTTAGGCGCAGTATAATATATATATGCAGCTATAAGGGAAAACACTCTTTATAGGTGATATCCCTGTGGTATATAGCGCTCTGGTGTGTGCTGGCATACTCTCCCTCTGTCTCCCCAAAGGGCTTTGTGGGGTCCTGTCCTCTGTCAGAGCATTCCCTGTGTGTGTGCTGTGTGTCGGTACCGCTGTGTCGACATGTATGATGAGGAAAATGATGTGGAGGCAGAGCAAATGCCTGTAAATGTGTTGTCACCCCCTGAGGGGTCGACACCTGTGTGGATGGACTTATGGAAGGAATTACGTGACCGTGTCAGCTCCTTACATAAAAGGTTTGACGACATAGGACAGCCGGCTACTCAGCTTGTGACTGTTCCAGCGTCTCAAATGTCATCAGGGGCTTTAAAACGCCCGCTACCTCAGATGGCAGACACAGATGTCGACACGGATACCGACTCCAGTGTCGACGACGATGAGACTAGTGTACCCTCCAATAGGTCCACCCGTTACATGATTGAGGCAATGAAAACTGTATTACACATTTCTGATAGTACCCCAGGTACCACAAAAAAGGGTATTATGTTCGGTGAGAAAAAAATAAGAATTTACTCACCGGTAATTCTATTTCTCATAGTCCGTAGTGGATGCTGGGGACTCCGTAAGGACCATAGGGATTAGCGGCTCCGCAGGAGACTGGGCACAACTACAAAGAAAGCTTTTAGACTACTGGTGTACACTGGCTCCTCCCACTAAGACCCTCCTCCAGACCTCAGTTAGGATACTGTGCCCGGAAGAGCTGACACAATTAGGAAAGATTTTGAATCCCGGGTAAGACTCATACCAGCCACACCAATCACACCGTATAACTCGTGTTACAATACCCAGTTAACAGCATGATAACAACTGAGCCTCTCAACAGATAGCTCAACAATAACCCTTTAGTTAAGCAATAACTATATACAAGTATTGCAGACAATCCGCACTTGGGATGGGCGCCCAGCATCCACTACGGACTATGAGAAATAGAATTACCGGTGAGTAAATTCTCATTTTCTCTAACGTCCTAAGTGGATGCTGGGGACTCCGTAAGGACCATGGGGATTATACCAAAGCTCCCAAACGGGCAGGAGAGTGCGGATGACTCTGCAGCACCGAATGAGAGAACTCAAGGTCCTCCTCAGCCAGGGTATCAAATTTGTAGAATTTAGCAAACGTGTTTGCCCCTGACCAAGTAGCAGCTCGGCAAAGTTGAAGAGCCGAGACCCCTCGGGCAGCCGCCCTAGAAGAGCCCACTTTCCTTGTGGAATGGGCTTTTACTGATTTAGGATGCAGCAGTCCAGCCGCAGAATGTGCAAGCTGAATTGTACTACAGATCCAGCGAGCAATAGTCTGCTTAGAAGCAGGTGCACCCAACTTGTTGGGCGCATACAGGATAAAAAGCGAGTCAGTTTTCCTGACTCCAGCTGTCCTGGAAACATACATTTCTCTAACGTCCTAGTGGATGCTGGGGACTCCGTCAGGACCATGGGGATTAGCGGCTCCGCAGGAGACAGGGCACAAAAATAAAGCTTTAGGATCAGGTGGTGTGCACTGGCTCCTCCCCCTATGACCCTCCTCCAAGCCTCAGTTAGGTTTTTGTGCCCGTCCGAGCAGGGTGCAATCTAGGTGGCTCTCCTAAAGAGCTGCTTAGAAAAAGTTTTTAGGTTTTTTATTTTCAGTGAGTCCTGCTGGCAACAGGCTCACTGCATCGAGGGACTTAGGGGAGAGAAGTGAACTCACCTGCGTGCAGGATGGATTGGCTTCTTAGGCTACTGGACACCATTAGCTCCAGAGGGAGTCGGAACACAGGTCTCACCCTGGGGTTCGTCCCGGAGCCGCGCCGCCGACCCCCCTTGCAGATGCCGAAGATGGAAGAGGTCCAGAAGCAGGCGGCAGAAGACTTTTCAGTCTTCCTGAGGTAGCGCACAGCACTGCAGCTGTGCGCCATTGTTGTCAGCACACTTCACACAGCGGTCACGGAGGGTGCAGGGCGCTGGGGGGGCGCCCTGGGCAGCAATGTATAATACCTTTTTTATGGCTAAAAATACATCACATATAGCCCCTGGGGGCTATATGGATGTATTTAACCCCTGCCAGGTCTCAGAAAAAACGGGAGAAGAAGCCCGTCGAAAAGGGGGCGGGGGCCTATTCTCCTCAGCACACAGTGCCATTTTCCCTCACAGAAATGCTGGTGGGAAGGCTCCCAGGCTCTCCCCTGCACTGCACTACAGAAACAGGGTTAAAACAGAGAGGGGGGGGCACTGATTTGGCGATATGACTACATATATTAAAATGCTATAAGGGAAAAGCACTTATATAAAGGTTGTCCCTGTATAATTATAGCGTTTTTGGTGTGTGCTGGCAAACTCTCCCTCTGTCTCCCCAAAGGGCTAGTGGGTCCTGTCCTCTATCAGAGCATTCCCTGTGTGTGTGCTGTGTGTCGGTACGTGTGTGTCGACATGTATGAGGACGATGTTGGGAGGCGGAGCAAATTGCCTGTAATGGTGATGTCACTCTCTAGGGAGTCGACACCGGAATAGATGGCTTATTTAAGGAATTACGTGATAATGTCAACACGCTGCAAGTCGATTGACGACATGAGACGGCCGGCAAACATATTAGTATCTGTCCAGGCGTCTAGAACACCGTCAGGGACGTTATAATGCCCATTTTACCTCAGTCGGTCGACACAGACACGGACACTGACTCCAGTGTCGACGGTGAAGAAACAAACGTATTTTCCTTTAGGGCCACACGTTACTTGTTAAGGGCAATGAAGGAGGTGTTACATATTTCTGTTACTACAAGTACCACAAAAAAGGGTATTATGTGGGGTGTGGAAAAACTACCTATAGTTTTTCCTGAATCAGATAAATTAAATGAAGTGTGTGATGAGGCGCGGGGTTCCCCCGATAGAAAATTATTGGCGGTATACCCTTTCCCGCCAGAAGTTAGGGCGCGTTGGGAAACACCCCTTAGGGTGGATAAGGCGCTCACACGCTTATCAAAACAAGTGGCGGTACCGTCTCCAGATACGGCCGCCCTCAAGGAGCCAGCTGATAGGAGGCTGGAAAATATCCTAAAAAGTATATACACACATACTGGTGTTATACTGCGACCAGCGATCGCCTCAGCCTGGATGTGCAGCGCGGAGGTGGCTTGGTCGGATTCCCTGACTGAAAATATTGATACCCTTGACAGGGACAGTATTTATTTACTATAGAGCATTTAAAAAATGCATTTCTATATATGCGAGATGCACAGAGGGATATTTGCACTCTGGCATCAAGAGTAAGTGCGATGTCCATATCTGCCAATAATAAGATTTTACTTACCGATAAATCTATTTCTCGTAGTCCGTAGTGGATGCTGGGGACTCCGTCAGGGCCATGGGGAATAGCGGCTCCGCAGGAGACAGGGCACAAAAATAAAGCTTTAGGATCAGGTGGTGTGCACTGGCTCCTCCCCCTATGACCCTCCTCCAAGCCTCAGTTAGGTACTGTGCCCGGACGAGCGTACACAATAAGGAAGGATATTGAATCCCGGGTAAGACTCATACCAGCCACACCAATCACACCGTACAACTTGTGATCTGAACCCAGTTAACAGTATGACAAACGTAGGAGCCTCTGAACAGACGGCTCACAACAATAACAACCCGATTTTTTTGTAACAATAACTATGTACAAGTATTGCAGACAATCCGCACTTGGGATGGGCGCCCAGCATCCACTACGGACTACGAGAAATAGATTTATCGGTAAGTAAAATCTTATTTTCTCTGACGTCCTAAGTGGATGCTGGGGACTCAGTCAGGACCATGGGGATTATACCAAAGCTCCCAAACGGGCGGGAGAGTGCGGATGACTCTGCAGCACCGAATGAGAGAACTCCAGGTCCTCTTTAGCCAGGGTATCAAATTTGTAGAATTTTACAAACGTGTTCTCCCCCGACCACGTAGCTGCTCGGCAGAGTTGTAATGCCGAGACCCCCCGGGCAGCCGCCCAGGATGAGCCCACTTTCCTTGTGGAATGGGCCTTGACAGATTTTGGTTGTGGCAAGCCTGCCACAGAATGTGCAAGTTGAATTGTGCTACAAATCCAACGAGCAATCGTCTGCTTAGAAGCAGGAGCACCCAGCTTGTTGGGTGCATACAATATAAACAGCGAGTCAGACTTTCTGACTCCAGCCGTTCTTGAAATATATATTTTCAATGCCCGGACCACGTCCAACAACTTGGAATCCTCCAAATCGTTAGTAGCCGCAGGCACCACAATAGGCTGGTTCAGGTGAAACGCTGACACCACCTTAGGCAGAAAATGAGGACGCGTCCGCAGTTCTGCCCTGTCCGAATGGAAAATCAGATATGGGCTCTTATATGATAAAGCCGCTAATTCTGATACTCTCCTGGCTGAAGCCAGGGCCAGTAGCATGGTTACTTTCCATGTAAGATATTTCAACTCCACCGATTTGAGTGGCTCAAACCAATGGGATTTGAGAAAATCCAAAACTACATTAAGATCCCACGGTGCCACTGGGGGCACAAACGGGGGCTGTATATGTAGTACTCCTTTTACAAAAGTCTGGACTTCAGGAACTGAAGCCAATTCTTTCTGGAAGAAAATCGACAGGGCCGAAATTTGAACCTTAATGGACCCCAATTTGAGGCCCATAGACAATCCTGTTTGCAGGAAATGTAGGAATCGACCCAGTTGAAATTCCTCCGTGGGGGCCTTCCTGGCCTCACACCACGCAACATATTTTCTCCAAATGCGGTGATAATGTTGTGCAGTCACCTCCTTCCTGGCTTTTACCAGTGTAGGAATGACCTCTTCCGGAATGCCTTTTTCCCTTAAAATTCGGCGTTCATCCGCCATGCCGTCAAACGCAGCCGCGGTAAGTCTTGGAATAGACACGGTCCCTGCTGAAGCAGGTCCCGTCTTAGAGGTAGAGGCCACGGATCCTCCGTGAGCATCTCTTGAAGTTCCGGGTACCAAGTTCTTCTTGGCCAATCCGGAGCCACGAGTATCGTTCTTACTCCCCTTTGCCGTATAATTCTCAGTACTTTTGGTATGAGAGGCAGAGGAGGGAACACATACACTGACTGGAACACCCACGGTGTTACCAGAGCGTCCACAGCTATTGCCTGAGGGTCTCTTGACCTGGCGCAATACCTGTCCAGTTTTTTGTTGAGGCGGGACGCCATCATATCCACCTTTGGTTTTTCCCAACGGTTCACAATCATGTGGAAGACTTCTGGATGAAGTCCCCACTCTCCCGGGTGTAGATCGTGTCTGCTGAGGAAGTCTGCTTCCCAGTTGTCCACTCCCGGAATGAATACTGCTGACAGTGCTATCACATGATCTTCCGCCCAGCGAAGAATCCTTGCAGCTTCTGCCATTGCTGTCCTGATTCTTGTGCCGCCCTGTCTGTTTACGTGGGCGACTGCCGTGATGTTGTCCGACTGGATCAACACCGGCTGACCCTGAAGCAGGGGTTTTGCCAGACTTAGAGCATTGTAAATCGCTCTTAGCTCCAGTATATTTATGTGAAAAGACATCTCCAGGCTTGACCATACTCCCTGGAAGTTTCTTCCCTGTGTGACCGCTCCCCAGCCTCTCAGACTGGCATCCGTGGTCACCAGGACCCAGTCCTGTATGCCGAATCTGCGGCCCTCTAACAGATGAGCACTCTGCAACCACCACAGAAGAGACACCCTTGTCCGTGGTGATAAGGTTATCCGCTGGTGCATCTGCAGATGCGATCCGGACCATTTGTCCAACAGATCCCACTGAAAAGTTTGTGCGTGGAATCTGCCGAATGGAATCGCTTCGTAAGAAGCCACCATCTTTCCCAGGACTCTTGTGCATTGATGCACAGACACTTTTCCTGGTTTTAGGAGGTTCCTGACAAGTTTGGATAACTCCTTGGCTTTTTCCTCCGGAAGAAACACCTTTTTCTGAACCGTGTCCAGAATCATTCCCAGGAACAGCAGACGTGTTGTCGGTGTCAACTGAGATTTTGGAAAATTCAGAATCCACCCGTGTTGTTGCAGCACTAATTGGGTTAGTGCTACTCCGTCCTCCAGCTGTTCTCTGGACCTTGCCCTTATCAGGAGATCGTCCAAGTAAGGGATAATTAATACGCCTCTTCTTCGAAGAAGAATCATCATTTCGGCCATTACCTTGGTAAAGACCCGAGGTGCCGTGGACAATCCAAACGGCAGCGTCTGAAACTGATAATGACAGTTTTGCACCACGAACCTGAGGTACCCTTGATGTGAAGGGCAAATTGGGACATGCAGGTAAGCATCCTTTATGTCCAGGGACACCATAAAGTCCCCTTCTTCCAGATTCGCTATCACTGCTCTGAGTGACTCCATCTTGAATTTGAATTTCTGTATGTACAGGTTCAAAGATTTCAGATTTAGAATAGGTCTTACCGAGCCGTCCGGCTTCGGTACCACAAATAGCGTGGAGTAATACCCTTTTCCTTGTTGTAGGAGGGGTACCTTGACTATCACCTGCTGAGAAAACAGCTTGTGAATGGCTTCCAATACCGTCGCCCTGTCTGAGGGAGACGTTGGCAAAGCAGACTTTAGGAACCGGCGAGGGGGAGACTTCTCGAATTCCAACCTGTAACCCTGAGATACTACCTGCAGGATCCAGGGGTCCACCTGTGAGCAAGCCCACTGTGCGCTGAAATTCTTGAGTCGACCCCCCACCGCTCCTGAGTCCGCTTGTAAAGCCCCAGCGTCATGCTGAGGGCTTTGCAGAACCCTGGGAGGGCTTCTGTTCCTGGGCAGGGGCTGCTTGCTGTCCTCTCTTACGCCTTCCTCTGCCCCGGGGCAGATATGACTGTCCTTTTGCCCGCTTGTTCTTATAGGACCGAAAGGACTGCGGCTGAAAAGACGGTGTCTTTTTCTGTTGGGAGGGGGTCTGAGGTAAAAAGGTGGATTTTCCGGCAGTTGCCGTGGCCACCAGATCCGATAGACCGACGCCAAATAATTCCTCCCCTTTATACGGCAATACTTCCATATGTCGTTTAGAATCCGCATCACCTGACCACTGTCGCGTCCATAAACTTCTTCTGGCAGATATGGACATCGCATTTACTCTCGATGCCAGAGTGCAAATATCCCTCTGAGCATCTCGCATATAAAGAAAAGCATCCTTTAATTGCTCTATAGTCAATAAAATACTGTCCCTATCCAGGGTATCAATATTTTCAGTCAGGGAATCCGACCAGACCACCCCAGCACTGCACATCCAGGCTGAGGCGATGGCTGGTCGCAGTATAACCCCAGTATGTGTGTATATACTTTTTAGGGTAGTTTCCAGCCTCCTATCAGCTGGATCCTTGAGGGCGGCCGTATCAGGAGACGGTAACGCCACTTGTTTTGATAAGCGTGTGAGCGCCTTATCCACCCTAGGGGGTGTTTCCCAGCGCGCCCTAACCTCTGGCGGGAAAGGGTATAATGCCAATAACTTTTTTGAAATTAGCACTTTTCTATCTGGGTTAACCCACGCTTCATCACATACATCATTCAATTCCTCTGATTCAGGAAAAACTACAGGTAGTTTTTTCACCCCCCACATAATACCCCTTTTTGTGGTACTTGCAGTATCAGAGATATGCAAAGCCTCCTTCATTGCCGTGATCATATAACGTGTGGCCCTACTTGAAAATACGTTTGTTTCTTCACCGTCGACACTAGATTCAGTGTCCGTGTCTGGGTCTGTGTCGACCGACTGAGGTAAAGGCCGTTTTACAGCCCCTGACGGTGTCTGAGACGCCTGGGCAGGTACCAACTGGTTTTCCGGCCGTCTCATGTCGTCAACTGATTTTTGTAATGTGCTGACATTATCACGTAATTTCATAAACAAAGCCATCCATTCCGGTGTCGACTCCCTGGGGGGTGACATCACCATTATCGGCAATTGCTCTGCCTCCACACCAACATCGTCCTCATACATGTCGACACACGTACCGACACACAGCAGACACACAGGGAATGCTCTTATCGAAGACAGGACCCCACTAGCCCTTTGGGGAGACAGAGGGAGAGTTTGCCAGCACACACCCAAGCGCTATAATATATATGGGAACAACCTTATATAAGTGTTGTATCCTTATAGCAGCTTAAATATATAAAATATCGCCAAAAAAAGTGCCCCCCCTCTCTATTTTACCCTGTTTCTGTAGTGCAGTGCAGGGGAGAGTCCTGGGAGCCTTCCTCACAGCGGAGCTGAGCAGGAAAATGGCGCTGTGTGCTGAGGAGAATAAGCCCCGCCCCCTATTCCGGCGGGCTTTTCTCCCGGAGTTTGAGATATCTGGCATGGGTTTAATACATCCATATAGCCTCAAGGGCTATATGTGATGTATTTTTTAGCCATAAAAGGTATTATACATTGCTGCCCAGGGCGCCCCCAGCAGCGCCCTGCACCCTCCGTGACCTATGGTGTGAAGTGTGTGACAACAATGGCGCACAGCTGCAGTGCTGTGCGCTACCTTCATGAAGACTGAAAAGCCTTCTGCCGCCGGTTTCTGGACCTTCAATCTTCAGCATCTGCAAGGGGGGTCGGCGGCGCGGCTCCGGGACGAACCCCAGGGTGAGACCTGTGTTCCGACTCCCTCTGGAGCTAATGGTGTCCAGTAGCCTAAGAAGCCAATCCATCCTGCACGCAGGTGAGTTGAACTTCTCTCCCCTAAGTCCCTCGATGCAGTGAGCCTGTTGCCAGCAGGACTCACTGAACATAAAAAACCTAAAAACTTTTTCTAAGCAGCTCCTTAAGAGAGCCACCTAGATTGCACCCTGCTCGGACGGGCACAAAAACCTAACTGAGGCTTGGAGGAGGGTCATAGGGGGAGGAGCCAGTGCACACCACCTGATCCTAAAGCTTTATTTTTGTGCCCTGTCTCCTGCGGAGCCGCTATTCCCCATGGTCCTGACGGAGTCCCCAGCATCCACTTAGGACGTCAGAGAAAAGATGTTTATGGACACGACAGTGGTCAGGTGATGCAGATTCCAAACGGCACAAAGATGTATTGCCGTATAAAGGGGAGGAGTTATTTGGGGTCGGTCCATCGGACCTGGTGGCCACGGCAACTGCTGGGAAATCCACCGTTTTTACCCTAAGTCACATCTATGCAGAAAAAGACACCGTCTTTTCAGCCTCAGTCCTTTCGTCCCCATAAGCATATCTGCCCAGGGATAGAGGAAAGGGAAGAAGACTGCAGCAGGCAGCCCATTCCCAGGAACAGAAGCCTTCCACCGCTTCTGCCAAGTTCTCAGCATGACGCTGGAGCCGTACAGGACCCCTGGATCCTACAAGTAGTATCCCAGGGGTACAGATTGGAAAGTCGAGACGTTTCCCCTCGCAGGTTCCTGAAGTCTGCTTTACCAACGTCTCCATCCGACAGGGAGCCAGTATTGGAAACAATTCACAAGCTGTATTCCCAGCAGGTGATAATCAAAGTACCCCTCCTACAACAAGGAAAGGGGTATTATTCCACACTATATTGTGGTACTGAAACCAGAAGGCTCGGTGAGACCTATTCTAAATCTGAAATATTTGAACACTTACAAAGGTTCAAATCAAGATGGAGTCACTCAGAGCAGTGATAGCGAACCAGGAAGAAGGGGACTATATGGTGTCCCAGGACATCAGGGATGCTTACCTCCATGTCCAAATTTGCCCTTCTCACCAAGGGTATCTTAGGTTCGTGGTACAGAACTGTCACTATCAGTTTCAGACGCTGCCGTTTGGATTGTCCACGGCACTCCGGGTCTTTACCAAGGTAATGCCCGAAATGATGATTCTTCTTCGAAGAAAATGGACGACCTCCTGATAAGAGCAAGGTCCAGAGAACAGTTGGAGGTCGGAGTAGCACTATCTCAAGTAGTTCTACGACAGCACGGGTGGATTCTAAATATTCCAAAACCGCAGTTGTTTCCGACGACACGTCTGCTGTTCCTAGGGATGATTCTGGACACAGTCCAGAAAAAGGTGTTTCTCCCGGAGGAGAAAGCCAGGGAGTTATCCGAGCTAGTCAGGAACCTCCTAAAACCAGGAAAAGTGTCAGTGCATCATTGCACAAGAGTCCTGGGAAAAATGGTGGCTTATTACGAAGCGATTCCATTCGGCAGATTCCACGCAAGAACTTTTCAGTGGTATCTGCTGGACAAATGGTCCGGATCGCATCTTCAGATGCATCGGCGGATAACCCTATCTCCAAGGACAAGGGTGTTTCTCCTGTGGTGGTTACAGAGTGCTCATCTTCTAGAGGGCCGCAGATTCGGCATTCAGGATTGGATGCTGGTGACCACGGAGGCCAGCCTGAGAGGCTGGGGAGCAGTCACACAGGGAAAAAAAAAAAAAAAAAAATTCCAGGGAGTGTGATCAAGTCTGGAGACTTTTCTCCACATAAATATACTGGAGCTAAGGGCAATTTAGGATGCTCCAAGCTTAGCAAGAGCTCTGCTTCAAGGTCAGCCGGTATTGATCCAGTGGGACAACATCACGGCAGTCGCCCACGTAAACAGACAGGGCGGCACAAGAAGCAGGAGGGCAATGGCAAAAACTGCAAGGATTTTTCGCTGGGCGGAAAATCATGTGATAGCACTGTCAGCAGTGTTCATTCCGGGAGTGGACAACTGGGAAGTAGACTTCCTCAGCAGGCACGACCTCCACCCGGGAGAGTGGGGACTTCATCGGGAAGTCTTCCACATGATTGTGAACCGTTGGGAAAGACCAAAGGTGTACATGATGGCGTCCAGCCTGAACAAAAAACTGGACAGGTATTGCGCCAGGTCAAGAGACTTTCAGGCAATAACTGTGGACGTTCTGGTAACACCGTGGGCGTACCAGTCGGTGTATGTGTTTCCTCCTCTGCTTCTCATACCCAAGGTATTGAGAATTATAAGACGTAGAGGAGTAAGAACTGTACTCGTGGCTCCGGATTGGCCAAGAAGGACTTGGTACCCGGAACTTCAAGAGATACTCACAGAGGACTCATGACCTCTGCCGCTAAGAAGGGACTTGCTTCAGCACGTACCATGTCTGTTCCAAGACTTACCGCGGCTGCGTTTGACGGCATGGCGGTTGAACGCCGGATCCTAAGGGAAAAAGGCATTCCGGAAGAGGTCTTTCCTACCATGGTCAAAGCCAGGAAGGACGTGACCGCACAACATTATCACCACATGTGGCGAAAATATGTTGCGTGGTGTGAGGCCAGGAAGGCTCCACGAAGAAATTTCAACTCGGTCGATTCCTGCATTTCCTGAAAACAGGAGTGTCTATGGGCCTCAGATTGGGGTCCATTAAGGTTCAAATTTCGGCCCTGTCGATTTTCTTCCAGAAAAAATTGGCTTCAGTTCCTGAAGTCCAGAAGTTTGTCAAGGGAGTACTGCATATACAACCCCCTTTTGTGCCTCCAGTGGCACTGTGGGATCTCAACGTAGTGCTGGGATTCCTCAAATCACATTGGTTTAAACCGCTCAAATCTGTGGATTTGAAATATCTCACATGGAAAGTGACCATGATGTTGGCCCTGTCCTCGGCCAGGCGAGTGTCAGAATTGGCGGCTTTGTCTCACAAAAGCCCATATCTGATTGTCCATTCGGACAGGGCAGAGCTGCGGACTCATCCCCAGTTTCTCCCTAAGGTGGTGTCAGCGTTTCACCTGAACCAGCTTATTGTGGTACCTGCGGCTACTAGGGACTTGGAGGACTCCAAGTTGCTAGATGTTGTCAGGGCCCTGAAAATATCGGTTTCCAGGACGGCTGGAGTCAGGAAAACTGACTTGCTGTTATCCTGTATGCACCCAACAAACTGGGTGCTCTTGCTTCTAAGCAGACGATTGCTAGTTGGATGTGTAGTACAATTCAGCTTGCACATTATGTGGCAGGCCTGCCACAGCCAAAATATGTAAATGCCCATTCCACAAGGAAGGTGGGCTCATCCTGGGCGGCTGCCCGAGGGGTCTCGGCATTACAACTCTGCCGAGCAACTACGTGGTCGGGGGGAGAACACGTTTGTAAAATTCTACAAATTTGATACCCTGGCTAAAGAGGACCTGGAGTTCTCTCATTCGGTGCTGCAGAGTCATCCGCACTCTCCCGCCCATTTGGGAGCTTTGGTATAATCCCCATGGTCCTGACGGAGTCCCCAGCATCCACTAGGACGTTAGAGAAAATAAGATTTTACTTACCGATAAATCTATTTCTCGTAGTCCGTAGTGGATGCTGGGCGCCCATCCCAAGTGCGGATTGTCTGCAATACTTGTACATAGTTATTGTTACAAAAAAATCGGGTTGTTATTGTTGTGAGCCATCTGTTCAGAGGCTCCTACGTTGTCATACTGTTAACTGGGTTCAGATCACAAGTTGTACGGTGTGATTGGTGTGGCTGGTATGAGTCTTACCCGGGATTCAAAATCCTTCCTTATTGTGTACGCTCGTCCGGGCACAGTATCCTAACTGAGGCTTGGAGGAGGGTCATAGGGGGAGGAGCCAGTGCACACCACCTGATCCTAAAGCTTTATTTTTGTGCCCTGTCTCCTGCGGAGCCGCTAATCCCCATGGTCCTGACGGAGTCCCCAGCATCCACTACGGACTACGAGAAATAGATTTATCGTTAAGTAAAATCTTATTTTTTAGGGTCCTGACTACATCCAACAACTTGGAAGCCTCCAAGTCATTCGTAGCCGCAGGCACCACGATAGGTTGGTTCAGATGAAAAGCTGATACCACTTTGGGAAGAAACTGGGGACGAGTCCTCAATTCTGCCCTATCCATATGGAAAATCAGATAAGGGCTTTTACATGACAAAGCCGCCAATTCTGAAACCCGCCTGGCCGAAGCCAAGGCCAACAACATGACCACTTTCCACGTGAGATATTTTAAATCCACGGTTTTCAGTGGCTCAAACCAATGTGACTTTAGGAAATCCAACACCACGTTGAGATCCCAAGGTGCCACTGGAGGCACAAAAGGGGGCTGAATATGCAGCACTCCCTTAACAAAAGTCTGAACTTCAGGTAGTGAAGCCAATTCTCTCTGGAAGAAGATCGATAGAGCCGAAATCTGGACCTTAATGGAACCCAATTTAAGGCCCATAGTCACCCCTGACTGTAGGAAGTGCAGGAACCGGCCCAGCTGAAATTCTTCCGTTGGGGCCTTCCTGGCCTCACACCACGCAACATATTTTCGCCATATGCGGTGATAATGGTTCGCGGTTACTTCTTTCCTAGCTTTTATCAGCGTAGGAATGACTTCCTCCGGAATGCCCTTTTCCTTCAGGATCCGGTGTTCAACCGCCATGCCGTCAAACACAGCCGCGGTAAGTCTTGGAACAGACAGGGCCCCTGCTGCAGCAGGTCCTGTCTGAGCGGTAGAGGCCATGGGTCCTCTGACATCATTTCTTGAAGTTCCGGATACCACGCTCTTCTTGGCCAATCCGGAACAATGAGTATAGTTCTTACTCCTCTTCTCCTTATTATCCTCAGTACCTTTGGTATGAGAGGAAGAGGAGGGAACACATAAACCGATCGGTACACCCACGGTGTTACCAGAGCGTCCACAGCTATCGCCTGCGGGTCTCTTGACCTGGCGCAATATTTTTCTAGCTTTTTGTTTAGGCGGGACGCCATCATGTCCACCTGTGGTTTTTCCCACTGGTTTACAATCATTTGAAAGACTTCTGGATGAAGTCCCCACTCTCCCGGGTGGAGGTCGTGACTGCTGAGGAAGTCTGCTTCCCAGTTGTCCCCTCCCGGAATGAACACTGCTGACAGTGCTAACACGTGATTTTCCGCCCATCGGAGAATCCTTGTGGCTTCTGCCATTGCCGTCCTGCTTCTCGTGCCGCCCTGTCGATTTACATGGGCGACCGCCGTGATGTTGTCTGACTGAATCAGTACCGGCTGGTTTTGAAGCAGGGGTTTTGCCTGACTTAGGGCATTGTAAATGGCCCTTAGTTCCAGAATATTTAGGTGCAGGGAAGTCTCCTGACTTGACCATAGTCCTTGGAAGTTTCTTCCCTGTGTGACTGCTCCCCAGCCTCGAAGGCTGGCATCCGTGGTCACCAGGACCCAGTCCTGTATGCCGAATCTGCGGCCCTCTTGAAGATGAGCACTCTGCAGCCACCACAGCAGAGACACCCTTGTCCTCGGAGACAGGGTTATCAGACGATGCATCTGAAGATGCGATCCGGACCACTTGTCCAACAGGTCCCACTGAAAGGTTCTTGCATGAAACCTGCCGAATGGAATCGCTTCGTAGGAAGCTACCATTTTTCCCAGGATCCGCGTGCAGTGATGCACCGACACCTGTTTTGGTTTTAGGAGGCCTCTGACTAGAGATGACAGCTCCTTGGCCTTCTCCTCCGGGAGAAACACTTTTCTCTGTTCTGTGTCCAGAACCATCCCTAGGAACAGCAGGCGTGTCGTAGGGACCAGCTGTGACTTTGGAATGTTTAGAATCCAGCCGTGCTGTTGTAGCACTTCCCGAGATAGTGCTACCCCTACCAACAACTGCTCTCTGGACCTCGCCTTTATCAGGAGATCGTCCAAGTACGGGATAATTAAAACTCCCTTCCTTCGCAGGAGTATCATCATTTACGCCATTACCTTGGTAAAGACCCTCGGAGCCGTGGAGAGACCGAACGGCAACGTCTGGAATTGGTAATGACAATCTTGTACCACAAACCTGAGGTACTCCTGGTGAGAATGGTAAATGGGGACATGTAGGTAAGCATCCTTGATGTCCAGCGATACCATGTAATCTCCCTCGTCCAGGCTCGCAATAACCGCCCTGAGCGATTCCATCTTGAACTTGAATTTTTTGATATATGTGTTCAAGGATTTCAAATTTAAAATGGGTCTCACCGAACCGTCCGGTTTCGGTACCACAAACATTGTGGAATAGTAACCCCTTCCTTGTTGAAGTAGGGGCACCTTTACTATCACTTGTTGTGAATACAGCTTTTGAATTGCCTGTAACACTGCCTTCCTGCCTGAGGGAGTGGTTGGCAAGGCAGATTTGAGGAAACGGCGGGGGGGAGACGTCTCGAATTCCAGTTTGTACCCCTGAGATACTATTTGAAGGATCCAGGGATCCACCCGTGAGCGAGCCCACTGCTTGCTGAAATGCTTGAGACGGGCCCCCACCGTACCTGGCTCTGCCTGTGGAGCCCCAGCGTCATGCTGTGTACTTAGAGGAAGCGGGGGAGGACTTTTGCTCCTGGGAACTGGCTGTATGCTGCAGCTTTTTCCCTCTACCTCTGCCTCTGGGCAGAAAGGACGCGCCTTTAACCCACTTGCCCCTATTGGGCCGAAAGGACTGTACCTGATAATACGGTGCTTTCTTAGGTTGTGAGGGAACATGGGGCAAAAATGTAGACTTCCCAGCTGTTGCTGTGGAAACGAGGTCCGAGAGACCATCCCCGAACAATTCCTCACCCTTTTAAGGCAGAACTTCCATGTGTCGTTTGGAATCTGCATCACCTGTCCACTGCCGAGTCCATAACCCTCTCCTGGCAGAAATGGACATTGCACTAATTTTGGATGCCAGCCGGCAAATATCCCTCTGTGCATCCCTCATGTATAAAAGTGCGTCTTTTATATGCTCTACGTTCAGCAAAATAGTGTCCCTGTCTAGGGTATCTATATTTTCTGACAGGGAATCTGACCACGCAGCAGCAGCAGCACTGCACATCCAGGCTGAAGCTATAGCCGGTCTCAGTATCACACCTGTGTGTGTATATATAGATTTCAGGATAGCCTCCTGCTTTCTATCAGCAGATTCCTTCAGGGCGGCCGTATCCGGAGACGGTAGTGACACCTTCTTCGACAAGCGTGTGAGCGCTTTATCCACCCTAGGGGATGTTTCCCAGCGTGACCTATCCTCTGGCGGGAAAGGGTACGCCATTAGTAACCTCTTAGAAATTACCATCTTTTTATCAGGGGAAGCCCACGCTTCTTCACACACTTCATTTAACTCTTCAGATGGAGGAAAAGCTACTGGTAGTTTTTTCTCTCCAAACATTATACCCTTTTTTGTGGTCCCGGGGGTAACATCAGAAATGTGCAACACATTTTTCATTGCCTCAATCATGTAACGTGTGGCCCTACTGGAAGTTACATTAGTCTCTTCGTCGTCGACACTGGAGTCAGTATCCGTGTCGACATCTGTGTCAACCATCTGAGGTAGCGGGCGTTTTAGAGCCCCTGATGGTTTTTGAGACGCCTGGGCAGGCACAGGCTGAGAAGCCGACTGTCCCACATTAGGTATGTCGTCAAACCTTTTATGTAAGGAGTCGACACTATCACGTAATTCCTTCCACAGCACCATCCACTCAGGTGTCGACCCCGCAGGGGGTGACATCACATTTACAGGCATCTGCTCCGCCTCCACATAAGCCTCCTCATCAAACATGTCGACACAGCCGTACCGACACACCACAAACACACAGGGAATGCTCTGACAGAGGACAGGACCCCACAAAGCCCTTTGGGGAGACAGAGAGAGAGTATGCCAGCACACACCAGAGCGCTATATAACACTGGGATCCCACTATCAATGAGTGTTTTCCCTATAGCTGCTTTTTTTTATATATATTACATATATATATATATCTATACTGCGCCTAAATTTAGTGCCCCCCCTCTCTTTTTTTTACCCTTCTGTAGTTTCTCAGACGGCAGGGGAGAGCCAGGGAGCTTCCTTCCAGCTGAACTGTGAGGGAAAAATGGCGCCAGTGTGCTGAGGGAGAAGCCCCGCCCCCTTTTCGGCTGACTTTCTCCCGCTTTTTCTGTGATACTGGCAGGGGTAATTTTACATCTATATAGCCTCTGGGACTATATATGATGTATATTTTGCCAGCCAAGGTGTTATCTTATTGCCCTCAGGGCGCCCCCCCCCCCCCCCTGCACCCATCAGTGACCGAAGTATGAGGTGTACATGAGGAGCAATGGCGCACAGCTGCAGTGCTGTGCGCTACCTTGGTGAAGACTGAAGTCTTCTGCCGCCGATTTTCCGGACCTTCTTCGTGCTTCTGGCTCTGTAAGGGGGACGGCGGCGCGGCTCCGGGAACGAACACCAAGGTCGGGTCCTGCGGTCGATCCCTCTGGAGCTAATGGTGTCCAGTAGCCTAAGAAGCCCAAACTACCACCTGTTAGGTAGGTTCGCTTCTTCTCCCCTTAGGTCCCTCGCTGCAGTGAGTCTGTTGCCAGCAGATCTCACTGAAAATAAAAAACCTAAATAAACTTTCTTTCTAGGTGCTCAGGAGAGCCCCTAGTGTGCATCCAGCTCGGCCGGGCACAAGAATCTAACTGAGGTCTGGAGGAGGGTCTTAGTGGGAGGAGCCAGTGCACACCAGTAGTCTAAAAGCTTTCTTTGTAGTTGTGCCCAGTCTCCTGCGGAGCCGCTAATCCCCATGGTCCTTACGGAGTCCCCAGCATCCACTTAGGACGTTAGAGAAACTACCAGTAGTTTTTCCTGCATCTGAGGAATTAAATGAGGTGTGTGAGGAAGCCTGGACTTCCCCCGATAAGAAATTGATAATTTCTAAACGGTTATTGGCAGCGTACCCTTTCCCGCCAGAGGATAGGTCACGTTGGGAAACGTCCCCTAGGGTAGATAAAGCGCTTACACGTTTATCAAAACAGGTGGTGGCACTACCGTCTCCGGATACGGCCGCCCTAAAGGATCCTGCTGATAGAAAGCAGGAGGCTACCCTAAAAGCTATATATACACACACGGGCATTATATTGCGACCAGCGATTGCATCAGCATGGATGTGCAGTGCTGCTGCTGCGTGGTCAGATTCCCTGTCGGATAATATTGATACCCTGGATAGGGACACTATTTTGCTGACAGTAGAGCATATAAAGGACGCTGTCTTATACATGCGTGATGCACAGAGGGATATTTGCCGGCTGGCATCAAAAATAAGCGCAATGTCCATTGCCGCCAGAAGGGGGTTATGGACTCGGCAGTGGTCAGGTGATGCCGATTCAAAAAGGCACATGGAAGTTTTGCCTTATAAGGGGGTGGAACTGTTTGGGGATGGTCTTTCAGACCTCGTTTCCACAGCTACGGCTGGGAAATCGACATTTTTGCCACAGGCTACCCCACAGCAAAAGAAGGCACCGTATTATCAAGTACAGTCCTTTCGGCCCCATAAACACAAGAGGGCTCGAGGCGCATCCTTTCTGCCGAGAGGCAAAGGTAGAGGGAAAAAGCTGCAGCATACAGCCAGTTCCCAAGAGCAAAAGTCCTCCCCCGCGTCCGGTAAGTCCACAGCATGACGCTGGGGCTTCACAGGTGGATCCGGGTACGGTGGGGGCCCGTCTCAGAAATTTCAGCACACAGTGGGCTCTCTCACAGGTGGATCCCTGGGCCCTTCAAGTAGTATCTCAGGGGTACAGGCTGGAATTCGAGACGTCCCCCCCCCCCCCCCCCCCCCCCCGTTTTCTAAAATCTGCCTTACCAGCAACTCCCTCTGCCAGGGAGGCAGTGTTGGTGGCTATCCAAAAACTGTATTCACAGCAAGTGATTGTCAAGGTACCCCTCCTTCAGCAAGGGAAGGGTTACTATTCCACAATGTTTGTGGTACCGAAACCGGACGGTTCGGTGAGACCCATCTTAAATTTAAAATCCTTGAACACTTATATCAAAAGGTTCAAGTTCGGGGCGTGGCCTGGAGGCTGAACTGAGAGGCAGCAAGTGCTGAGAGCTCCTCGAAAACGGGGGAAATATCGCCCTAAAAACACATCCCTTGCCTCAAGAGACCCCTCAAAACTTGTCTCCCTGACTGAGGGTACATCCCTGTGCGGAGAGGTAGCGCTGCGGAATCGGGGAGCCGGTATACTGGCTCCCGCGGGTTGCGGCCTACCCTCCACTACGAAGCCGGGGCCTAAATTTCGGACTCTCTCTTGCGGTGGGCCGTCCGGAGCTCCGGTCTCAGGTCCTCTCCTGACGTGTCTCTTCCTGGTCCCCTCCCCCCCCCGGGGATCGGTCCCCCCCGCCTGTCTTCACTGCTGTGACGCTGTACACCGCGCGGGTGAGGAGATACGGCCGAGACGCGGACACCGCCATTCCGGAGCCTCAGGGACGGCGGCCATCTTGTGCATCTGGGCCCGTGATGGAGTAACGGCTGCGGGACCCGGCGACACACGCCACACACAGAGGTGAGCCGCTCCCCCCCCCCTTGCTCTCCCCCACCAACGCTCACCAACACCCGCTCCCATCACACCCAGAGGACGACCGCGGCTTGCTTCCCCCCGGCTGACCGTCAGGAGGTACACGGCTCCACAGTAGCTCTGTCGGGGATCTCACCTTGGGGCTGTCTCCCGGTCCCGGCTCGGCTATCACCTGACTCTTACCAGGGTCATCGCTCATGAGCCCTGCACCCAGCGCGATGTAAATAGGACAGCCCGGCACGATTTGCGGCCCAGCGTGACCGGCTTTATGACCCTCGTCCTACGAGCCCCATCTGGTTGCTGAGACAGGCTCCCCCTCCCTTCCCGACCCGCAGCACTGGGACCGCGGACTACACTTTGGGGACCTGGGCTGTGGTCATCTTGACCCCCACTCATGCTGGCACATCATCTCTCTCCCCTGCATTTGTACTGAGCCTGACTTAGGGAGGTGCCCCCCGTCCCTTTCTGTGGGGTCTCTATTTGCTTGGTCCCCCCTCACTCTCCCCCCAAGTATTGTCTATAACAGCATATAGCTGGGGCTATTTGATTTTTCTCCACGGCACTGGACTTTTCCTATATCCCAATCTACAGCCCGGGGGCGCCACCCCCTGGCCAATGCCTGCGACTACGCCTACACTATACCTCAGTCCTCTATGATATCACTGAGCAGGGGTATGTCCTGCTGAGTACCTGCGGGCGCGACCCTGGGGGTCTTCCTATGTTTTATCTCTATGCACACTTCGTGATGGATCACTAACTACTCACGTTATAGCTCAGCTCTGACCTATGACCCTCACTAGCTTCGGGACTGTCTCACACCATGCCTAAATCTAAATCCAAGTCTAAGAAAACCACAGCTTCGGCGGAAATTTCGTCCTTTATTTCTAAGATAAAATCTAGTGCAGCCAAATTACCAGTTGTCCCCCCCTCTGACCTGGTTTCGGAATCTGAGGAAGACTCATCTGCTCCTGAACCCTCCATGAAAGATTGCTTCTCCTCAATTTTAACGGAAATGAAATCGCTGAAGCAGGCTTTCCACTCGGAGATCCACAAAGCCATCTCCGGCCTCAAGGCGGAGATATCTGATCTTGGGGCCCGCACTAATGATGCTGAACAGAAAATCGATGAAGTTATCACTTTCCAGCAGGAGCTGGAGCACTCGGTTCACGTCATGCAGGAGGATATATACCTACTCCAGGACCAACAGGAGGACGCTGATAACCGCGCGCGACGTAATAACTTGCGTATTAAATATATTCCAGAGTCAGTGGAATCAGCACAACTGGAGGATTTCCTCCTCCGGTTTTTCCAGCACCTCCTGCCGGATATTCCTTGCGAACAGTTCCTCCTGGACAGGGCCCATCGCTCTCTACGTCAAAAGCCCTCAACTTCGTCTCCCCCACGAGACGTAGTTTTACGCTGTCATTATTTCAAAACTAAAGAGAGAATTTTATCGGCTGCCCGGAACAAAGACGTGTGTCTATTCGAATCACATAAGCTCATGGTGTTTCAGGACTTATCCCCTACTACTCTTAAGAGGCGCTTCGATCTGAGGGAATACACCCAAATCCTCAGGGATAATCAAATCCGTTACAGATGGGGCTTTCCCTTTGCCCTAATTGTACAGCTTGATGGTAAGAGACTGTTGGCGCGATCCAAGGAGGAGGCTCACAGGCTTCTTTTGAGACTGAACTTGCCCCCCCGGAGTCCAATAAATCTTCCTCCCCGCGGGATGCACCAGATCTCCGACACTCACCAAACCCACCCCTCCCCCAGCGAGCACCTCAACGTCTTTGGTCGACAGTCCCGGAGAAAACCTCTACAAGTCATGACCCTCCGTGAAAGTTCCTTCACAGATGCGCTGATGGGTTACTATATGTCAATTGTTACTGTTATGCAAACTAGTTTAGAGGTTTAAGAGTTCCTCTCCGAGCTGAGCTTATATAATTATATAATTAAGCATATGCTCTTTCTATTTTTTAGTTCCCAACAGTGGCCCATTATGGCAGGTTGTTGCAACGACCCCCTCGGTCGCCCCCCCTATGTTTAGTTGGTGGGCGCCGTGGTGGCCGGAGCCGCGCCCTCCACCGAGCCATTATAGTCAGTTTTGAGCATAGGGGAGTTCTTTTCTCCCTTAAATTCCCCATACGGGTGCTCAAACATACGGACCCGTACGCAGCGTACAATGGGTCGTTGGCTCGGTCAATTCTACATGTTCATTTTACAGTGTTCTAGATGTCTTTTTGCGCCTCTTTTGATTCTTTTTCTTCTTCCTCCACTTCCCGCTCTCCCTTGTTCCCCAGGGAGACCACCTATGGGTCGTTAGGACCACTCATGCTATGCTTATACTTGTAACATTATGTCTGTCAATGTAATATCCTATAATGTGAAGGGCCTCAATAGTCCCCAAAAGAGGACCAAGTTATTTCTTTTTCTGAAACAGGTGAGGGGAGATCTGGTATTCCTCCAGGAGACGCATTTCAGAGGTACTTCCCACCCTGAACTACGCTCTAGACGCCACCCTGTCGCTATACACGACTGCGATCGCACCCAAAAGAAAAGAGGGGTCGCCATACTGATCCCCGCTCATTTACATTTGGAATCAGACCGAATCATTAAGGACAAGCGCGGTAGGTTTCTTATTATAGTAGGCAAACTTAATAATGTTCCCATCACCATGGTCAATATTTACGCTCCCAATGTTAATCAGGCCTCGTTCTTTGCTTCCTTAGACTCCAAAATCGCCCAATGTAGGAAAGGTGACATCTTAATTGCAGGTGACTTTAACACCATACTACACCATAGTCTTGATCGCTCCCACCCCCTCCCACTATCCCAGTCCCATATAAGCGCCCGCAACTCCAGAGCCTTGCAGTCGCTGCTCAAAAATCACCTACTATTTGACTCCTGGAGGGTTGTCGACCCCTTAATTAAAGATTACACGTTTTTCTCCCCAGTCCATAATCTATATACTAGAATTGATATGATTATGGTTGGAAGGGATCTAACATCTAGAATCCAGAACTGCTGTATTTATCCAATTACGTGGTCCGATCACGCCCCGATATCTCTGACTCTGACTGGGCTGGCTCGCACTCCTTCCCCCCCCTCCTGGTCCCTTAACGACGCCCTTCTCCAACAACCTGAAGTGTTACAGCAAACTACTCAGGCGTTAACTGATTACTTCAATGAGAACCAAACTCCCGGTATATCCGATATGACCCTGTGGGAGGCACACAAAGCGGTCCTTCGGGGCCACTTCATCCAGACTGCTGCCAGGATCACTAAACAGCGTTCCCAAAAGATTCTAGAGTTAACCAATCAGCTCCATCAAATGGAGGAAGTTCATAAGTTCTCTCTAAACCCTGCTGATTTAGAAAAGGTACTTAAAATCAGAGGCGAACTTAATATGCTGTTATCTCACAAGACTGAACTGTGCCTTAGACGTCTTAACCAGATTTATTACGAAAAAGGAGATAAAGCGGATAAACTCCTAGCCAGAAAGTTGAGGGCTCGGATTTCTTCCAAAAATATCCTATCCATTCGCACCAAACAAGGAGCTCTAACCCATGATCCTGACCGCATTCTGGGTGAATTCGAGGAATTTTATAAATTACTGTATAACGCGGAAGTGACTCCCCCCTCATCACCGAGATTTGATGGGGGGATTGACTCCCTCCTAGATAAATGTAACCTACCGTCACTGAGTAGCTCGACAGTGTCCCAGTTAGGCTCAGAGATCACTATCGAGGAAATAGAGAATGCACTTAAAACTCAGAAACCAGGTAAGGCCCCTGGACCTGATGGGATGTCAATTACGTACTATAAGAAATTTAAGGGGACACTACTGCCCCACCTTTGTCGGCTCTTCAATGGTTTCCTAAGTGGTAATCCTCCATCACCCCGTGCATTGGAGGCACGAATAGTTTTAATCCATAAACCTGGGAAAGATCCCAACTCCTGTGCTAGCTACCGCCCCATTTCCTTATTAAATAACGATATTAAACTATTCGCCAAAATCCTAGCCTTAAGATTAAACCCAGTTCTCCCGCGCTTAATACACGCCGACCAGGTGGGCTTCATCCCAGGCCGACAAGCTAGAGACAATACACGCAGAACTATTAATTTGGTCCATCTTATTAACAAAACTAAATTGCCCTCCATCCTTCTCTCGCTCGACGCAGAGAAGGCTTTTGATAAAATACTTTGGTCCTTCATGTTCGCCACCCTACGCAGGTTCGGTCTGGGGGGAAGCCTACTTCAGGGTATTCAGGCACTTTACTCCAACCCCTCTGCTAGAGTTCGGGTCAACGGCAAGGACTCTCACCTCTTTCACATCAGCAACGGTACACGCCAGGGGTGCCCCGTCACCACAAATTTTTGCTATGACAATCGAACCTCTGGCATGTATGGTTAGGGCCAACCCCGATATTAAAGGCATCTATGTTGGTGAGGAGGAATTCAAATTGTCATTATTCGCAGATGACGTTCTCTTAACTCTCTCCTCTCCCAATATATCTATCCCTAATCTATTTAAAACCCTATCATTATACTCTCACTACTCGGGATATCGTATTAATTACTCCAAATCGGAAGCCCTCCCACTGCATCTTGATGAGAATACCAGATCTCTCCTAGCTGCTAACTTTAACTTTTCTTGGCGCTCCAAAAAAATCAAGTACCTAGGCGTGTATATCACAAACTCCTACGACTCTCTGTACTCTGAAAACTTTCCTGCCCTTTTTAAATGTATAGAGTCTGACCTTAGAGCTTGGGACAAACAGATTATAGCCTGGTTTGGACGGATAGTATCAGTTAAGATGAACATCCTTCCCAGGATCTTATATCTGATCCAAACAATCCCCGTAAGCATCCCCGCTGAGGCCTTATGTCGAATGCAGAAACTCTTCGTAAAATTTATATGGTCTGGTAAGCCCCCTAGAATCAGGACCTCCACTCTGGTACGTGACCCGTTGGCGGGAGGCAGAGGATTGCCGGATATCCGTAAATACTATCATGCAACTCACTTGAGTCAGGCTCTTGCATGGTTCTCCCCAGCCCCCCACCTACCATGGATTCGAATCGAACTTTTAGCGGCCGGGGTCTCCACTTTGGTTTCCCTCCTTTCGCCGACTAAGCCACTACGGTCATTGCAAACCTGTGTCCCTTCGACAAAATTCACTTGCGCCTTGTGGTTTTTCTGCATTCGGCATTATGGCCTGTCCACTTTTCCATCACCTATCACGTCCATCTGGGATAACCGGGATTTCCCTCCAGGCTCCACCTTGCGATCTCATTCGTGGCTTCATCTGAACCAACGTCTGGGACTGGTATTTGATTTTATAGAAGGGTCCTCATGGCGTTCCCTACAATCTCTATGTGACAGATATGATATCTCCCAACCCGTATTTTATGAATATTTACAGCTCCGCTCCTTTTTAAGCTCCCTTCCCAAACCCCAGGTTATTCGCCAGCTCACCCCCTTGGAGCGTCTCTGTATTTACTCTCCTATGCGGCAGGGTATTATTTCTATACTCTACGGCTTATTATGTTCTCTGAAGGCAGCGAACATACTTCCCCATGAACGCAAGTGGGAGCAGGACCTAGGCCCTCCCCCTGATGAAGATTCGTGGGAAATCATTAGACAAAAAGTAGCCCAATCCTCAATTTCCTCTTTAGTGAAGGAAAATTCCTATAAAGTCTACACTAGATGGTATCGGGTCCCTGCAACATTGCATAAGATCTTTCCCGGGTCCTCCCCATTGTGTTGGCGTGGGTGTGGCCAGATCGGAGATTTTAAACACATATGGTGGTCATGCCCCAAAATGTGCACGTTCTGGTCTCAGGTAGAGATGAGCGGGTTCGGTTTCTTTGAATCCGAACCCGCACGAACTTCACTTTTTTTTTCACGGGTCCGAGCGACTCGGATCTTCCCGCCTTGCTCGGTTAACCCGAGCGCGCCCGAACGTCATCATGACGCTGTCGGATTCTCGCGAGACTCGGATTCTATATAAGTCGCCGCCATTTTCACACGTGCATTGAGATTGATAGGGAGAGGACGTGGCTGGCGTCCTCTCCATTTAGATTAGATTTAGAAGAGAGAGAGAGAGATTGCTGTGATACTGTAGATTAGAAGAGAGTGCAGAGTGCAGACAGAGTTTAGTGACTGACGACCACAGTGACCAGTGACCACCAGAGACAGTGCAGTTGTTTGTTTTATTTAATATATCCGTTCTCTGCCTGAAAAAAACGATACACAGTCACACAGTGACTCAGTCTGTGTGCACTGCTCAGCCCAGTGTGCTGCACATCAATGTATTGTATATAAAGCTTATAATTGTGGGGGAGACTGGGGAGCACTGCAGGTTGTTATAGCAGGAGCCAGGAGTACATGATAAATAATATTATATTAAAATTAAACAGTGCACACTTTTGCTGCAGGAGTGCCACTGCCAGTGTGACTAGTGGTGACCAGTGCCTGACCACCAGTATATTAGTAGTATTGTATACTATCTCTTTATCAACCAGTCTATATTAGCAGCAGACAAAGTACAGTGCGGTAGTTCACGGCTGTGGCTACCTCTGTGTCGGCACTCGGCAGGCAGTCCGTCCATCCATAATTGTATTATATACCACCTAACCGTGGTTTTTTTTTTCTTTCTTTATACCGTCGTCATAGTCATACTAGTTGTTACGAGTATACTACTATCTCTTTATCAACCAGTGTACAGTGCGGTAGTTCACGGCTGTGGCTACCTCTGTGTCGGAACTCGGCAGGCAGTCCGTCCATCCATAATTGTATTATAATATATACCACCTAACCGTGGTTTTTTTTTCGTTCTTTATACCGTCGTCATACTAGTTGTTACGAGTATACTACTATCTCTTTATCAACCAGTGTACAGTGCGGTAGTTCACGGCTGTGGCTACCTCTGTGTCGGAACTCGGCAGGCAGTCCGTCCATCCATAATTGTATTATAATATATACCACCTAACCGTGGTTTTTTTTTCGTTCTTTATACCGTCGTCATACTAGTTGTTACGAGTATACTACTATCTCTTTATCAACCAGTGTACAGTGCGGTAGTTCACGGCTGTGGCTACCTCTGTGTCGGCACTCGGCAGGCAGTCCGTCCAACCATAATTGTATTATATACCACCTAACCGTGGTTTTTTTTTTCATTCTTTATACCGTCGTCATACTAGTTGTTACGAGTATACTACTATCTCTTTATCAACCAGTGTACAGTGCGGTAGTTCACGGCTGTGGCTACCTCTGTGTCGGCACTCGGCAGGCAGTCCGTCCAACCATAATTGTATTATATACCACCTAACCGTGGTTTTTTTTTCATTCTTTATACCGTCGTCATACTAGTTGTTACGAGTATACTACTATCTCTTTATCAACCAGTGTACAGTGCGGTAGTTCACGGCTGTGGCTACCTCTGTGTCGGCACTCGGCAGCCCGTCCATAATTGTATATACCAGTGACCTAACCGTGGTTTTTTTTTCTTTATACATACATACTAGTTACGAGTATACTATCTCTTTATGAACCAGTCTATATATTAGCAGCAGACACAGTACAGTGCGGTAGTTCACGGCTGTGGCTACCTCTGTGTCGGCACTCGGCAGCCCGTCCATAATTGTATACTAGTATCCAATCCATCCATCTGCATTGTTTACCTGAGGTGCCTTTTAGTT
This sequence comes from Pseudophryne corroboree, assembly GCF_028390025.1. Taxonomy (NCBI): domain Eukaryota; kingdom Metazoa; phylum Chordata; class Amphibia; order Anura; family Myobatrachidae; genus Pseudophryne; species Pseudophryne corroboree. Next base: position 1,117,680,839 of record NC_086444.1, read on the forward strand.
GTGCCTATTAAAATATGGAGAACAAAAATGTTGAGGTTCCAAAATTAGGGAAAGATCAAGATCCACTTCCACCTCGTGCTGAAGCTGCTGCCACTAGTCATGGCCGAGACGATGAAATGCCAGCAACGTCGTCTGCCAAGGCCGATGCCCAATGGCATAGTACAGAGCATGTCAAAACCAAAACACCAAATATCAGTAAAAAAAGGACTCCAAAACCTAAAATAAAATTGTCGGAGGAGAAGCGTAAACTTGCCAATATGCCATTTACCACACGGAGTGGCAAGGAACGGCTGAGGCCCTGGCCTATGTTCATGGCTAGTGGTTCAGCTTCACATGAGGATGGAAGCACTCAGCCTCTCGCTAGAAAACTGAAAAGACTCAAGCTGGCAAAAGCACCGCAAAGAACTGTGCGTTCTTTGAAATCCCAAATCCACAAGGAGAGTCCAATTGTGTCGGTTGCGATGCCTGACCTTCCCAACACTGGACGTGAAGAGCATGCGCCTTCCACCATTTGCACGCCCCCTGCAAGTGCTGGAAGGAGCACCCGCAGTCCAGTTCCTGATAGTCAGATTGAAGATGTCAGTGTTGAAGTACACCAGGATGAGGAGGATATGGGTGTTGCTGGCGCTGGGGAGGAAATTGACCAGGAGGATTCTGATGGTGAGGTGGTTTGTTTAAGTCAGGCACCCGGGGAGACACCTGTTGTCCGTGGGAGGAATATGGCCGTTGACATGCCAGGTGAAAATACCAAAAAAATCAGCTCTTCGGTGTGGAGGTATTTCACCAGAAATGCGGACAACAGGTGTCAAGCCGTGTGTTCCCTTTGTCAAGCTGTAATAAGTAGGGGTAAGGACGTTAACCACCTCGGAACATCCTCCCTTATACGTCACCTGCAGCGCATTCATAATAAGTCAGTGACAAGTTCAAAAACTTTGGGTGACAGCGGAAGCAGTCCACTGACCAGTAAATCCCTTCCTCTTGTAACCAAGCTCACGCAAACCACCCCACCAACTCCCTCAGTGTCAATTTCCTCCTTCCCCAGGAATGCCAATAGTCCTGCAGGCCATGTCACTGGCAAGTCTGACGAGTCCTCTCCTGCCTGGGATTCCTCCGATGCATCCTTGCGTGTAACGCCTACTGCTGCTGGCGCTGCTGTTGTTGCCGCTGGGAGTCGATGGTCATCCCAGAGGGGAAGTCGTAAGCCCACTTGTACTACTTCCAGTAAGCAATTGACTGTTCAACAGTCCTTTGCGAGGAAGATGAAATATCACAGCAGTCATCCTACTGCAAAGCGGATAACTGAGTCCTTGACAACTATGTTGGTGTTAGACGTGCGTCCGGTATCCGCCGTTAGTTCACAGGGAACTAGACAATTTATTGAGGCAGTGTGCCCCCGTTACCAAATACCATCTAGGTTCCACTTCTCTAGGCAGGCGATACCGAGAATGTACACGGACGTCAGAAAAAGACTCACCAGTCTCCTAAAAAATGCAGTTGTACCCAATGTCCACTTAACCACGGACATGTGGACAAGTGGAGCAGGGCAGGGTCAGGACTATATGACTGTGACAGCCCACTGGGTAGATGTATGGACTCCCGCCGCAAGAACAGCAGCGGCGGCACCAGTAGCAGCATCTCGCAAACGCCAACTCTTTCCTAGGCAGGCTACGCTTTGTATCACCGCTTTCCAGAATACGCACACAGCTGAAAACCTCTTACGGCAACTGAGGAAGATCATCGCGGAATGGCTTACCCCAATTGGACTCTCCTGTGGATTTGTGGCATCGGACAACGCCAGCAATATTGTGTGTGCATTAAATATGGGCAAATTCCAGCACGTCCCATGTTTTGCACATACCTTGAATTTGGTGGTGCAGAATTTTTTAAAAAACGACAGGGGCGTGCAAGAGATGCTGTCGGTGGCCAGAAAAATTGCGGGACACTTTCGGCGTACAGGCACCACGTACAGAAGACTGGAGCACCACCAAAAACTACTGAACCTGCCCTGCCATCATCTGAAGCAAGAAGTGGTAACGAGGTGGAATTCAACCCTCTATATGCTTCAGAGGTTGGAGGAGCAGCAAAAGGCCATTCAAGCCTATACAATTGAGCACGATATAGGAGATGGAATGCACCTGTCTCAAGTGCAGTGGAGAATGATTTCAACGTTGTGCAAGGTTCTGATGCCCTTTGAACTTGCCACACGTGAAGTCAGTTCAGACACTGCCAGCCTGAGTCAGGTCATTCCCCTCATCAGGCTTTTGCAGAAGAAGCTGGAGGCATTGAAGAAGGAGCTAAAAGGGAGCGATTCCGCTAGGCATGTGGGACTTGTGGATGCAGCCCTTAATTCGCTTAACAAGGATTCACGGGTGGTCAATCTGTTGAAATCAGAGCACTACATTTTGGCCACCGTGCTCGATCCTAGATTTAAAGCCTACCTTGGATCTCTCTTTCCGGCAGACACAGGTCTGCTGGGGTTGAAAGACCTGCTGGTGACAAAATTGTCAAGTCAAGCGGAACGCGACCTGTCAACATCTCCTCCTTCACATTCTCCCGCAACTGGGGGTGCGAGGAAAAGGCTCAGAATTCCGAGCCCACCCGCTGGCGGTGATGCAGGGCAGTCTGGAGCGACTGCTGATGCTGACATCTGGTCCGGACTGAAGGACCTGACAACGATTACGGACATGTCGTCTACTGTCACTGCATATGATTCTCTCAACATTGATAGAATGGTGGAGGATTATATGAGTGACCGCATCCAAGTAGGCACGTCACACAGTCCGTACTTATACTGGCAGGAAAAAGAGGCAATTTGGAGGCCCTTGCACAAACTGGCTTTATTCTACCTAAGTTGCCCTCCCACAAGTGTGTACTCCGAAAGAGTGTTTAGTGCCGCCGCTCACCTTGTCAGCAATCGGCGTACGAGGTTACATCCAGAAAATGTGGAGAAGATGATGTTCATTAAAATGAATTATAATCAATTCCTCCGCGGAGACATTGACCAGCAGCAATTGCCTCCACAAAGTACACAGGGAGCTGAGATGGTGGATTCCAGTGGGGACGAATTGATAATCTGTGAGGAGGGGGATGTACACGGTGATATATCGGAGGGTGAAGATGAGGTGGACATCTTGCCTCTGTAGAGCCAGTTTGTGCAAGGAGAGATTAATTGCTTCTTTTTTGGGGGGGGTCCAAACCAACCCGTCATATCAGTCACAGTCGTGTGGCAGACCCTGTCACTGAAATGATGGGTTGGTTAAAGTGTGCATGTCCTGTTTTGTTTATACAACATAAGGGTGGGTGGGAGGGCCCAAGGATAATTCCATCTTGCACCTCTTTTTTCTTTTCTTTTTCTTTGCATCATGTGCTGATTGGGGAGGGTTTTTTGGAAGGGACATCCTGCGTGACACTGCAGTGCCACTCCTAAATGGGCCCGGTGTTTGTGTCGGCCACTAGGGTCGCTAATCTTACTCACACAGTCAGCTACCTCATTGCGCCTCTTTTTTTCTTTGCGTCATGTGCTGTTTGGGGAGGGTTTTTTGGAAGGGCCATCCTGCGTGACACTGCAGTGCCACTCCTAGATGGGCCCGGTGTTTGTGTCGGCCACTAGGGTCGCTAATCTTACTCACACAGCTACCTCATTGCGCCTCTTTTTTTCTTTGCGTCATGTGCTGTTTGGGGAGGGTTTTTTGGAAGGGCCATCCTGCGTGACACTGCAGTGCCACTCCTAGATGGGCCCGGTGTTTGTGTTGGCCACTAGGGTCGCTAATCTTACTCACACAGTCAGCTACCTCATTGCGCCTCTTTTTTTCTTTGCGTCATGTGCTGTTTGGGGAGGGTTTTTTGGAAGGGACATCCTGCGTGACACTGCAGTGCCACTCCTAGATGGGCCCGGTGTTTGTGTCGGCCACTAGGGTCGCTTATCTTACTCACACAGCGACCTCGGTGCAAATTTTAGGACTAAAAATAATATTGTGAGGTGTGAGGTATTCAGAATAGACTGAAAATGAGTGTAAATTATGGTTTTTGAGGTTAATAATACTTTGGGATCAAAATGACCCCCAAATTCTATGATTTAAGCTGTTTTTTAGTGTTTTTGGAAAAAAACACCCGAATCCAAAACACACCCGAATCCGACAAAAAAAATTCGGTGAGGTTTTGCCAAAACGCGTTCGAACCCAAAACACGGCCGCGGAACCGAACCCAAAACCAAAACACAAAACCCGAAAAATTTCAGGCGCTCATCTCTAGTCTCAGGTGGAAGCTCTTTTAGGTTCTATTTTTTGTTCACGGATAACTCTGGGCCCCTGGTCAGCCTTGCTGGGCCTGCCCTTACCCAACCTAGATAGCCATGCGAATAGCCTAGTACTCCAAATCTTACATGCGGCTCGATGTGTGATAGCTAAAAATTGGGAAAAAACCAATACCCCCCCCCCCTAGGAGCATGCTAATAGCTAAAATTTGGCATATCTCCATGATGGAGAAATTACAGCTTCCTTACATGACAGATCGGACAAATATAGGAGGATATGGGAACCATGGTTCACCTATACTACGCCCCCCACTACCGGGGTGTGATGTGATGTGCCGCATTGTGATGCAATACTCTACGCCAAACAGGTCCCAATAAACAAAAGAGGTGTTATGCAGTCCCCGGTTGTACAGATGGTATGGTTTGTAGCTGGGAAGTACTGCCTCCCATGGCACGTCTCTACCTAGTTAGCTCCTTTGACGTACCACCACTCTCCCATCCCCCCCCCCTCCCCCTTCCCTTTCTTTCTTTCCCCCACTCTTTCTTTCTCTCTTCTTCTCAGAATCTTTCTTACTATTCTTCTTTTTGTTTTGTGTTTAAACACAGAAAAATTGTTGTCGATATATATATTTGGTATTGATGTAGTACTCCCTTGTTTTTGTTATATTTGGTTTTTCCCTATGGGATAACTTGTATGTGATTAAGCATTTATTTGGAGTTGTCATCCCCTGTTTGTTTTGTATCAGCATACTCGACTTCTCTCTAATAAAAATATTAAATAAAAAATAAATAAAAAAGGTTCAAGTTCAAGATGGAATCGCTCAGGGCGGTTATTGCGAGCCTGGACGAGGGGGATTACATGGTCTCCCTGGACATCAAGGATGCGTACCTGCATATCCCCATTTACCTTCCTCACCAGGAGTACCTCAGATTTGTGGTACAGGACTGTCACTATCCGTTCCAGACGCTGCCGTTTGGGTTATCCACGGCACCGAGGGTCTTTACCAAGGTAATGGCCGAAATGATGATACTCCTTCGCAAGAAGGGAGTTTTAATTATCCCGTACTTGGACGATCTCCTGATAAAGGCGAGGTCCAAGGAACAGTTGGTAGTGGGGGTAGCACTTTCTCGGGAAGTGCTACAACAGCACGGCTGGATTCTCAATATTCCAAAGTCACAGCTGGTCCCGACGACACGTCTTCTGTTCCTGGGAATGATTCTGGACACAGACCAGAAAAAAGTGTTTCTTCCAGTGGAAAAAGCCGAGGAGTTGTCATCTCTAGTCAGAGACCTCCTAAAACCGGGACAGGTGTCGGTACATCAATGCACACGAGTCCTGAGAAAAATGGTAGCTTCGTACGAAGCGATTCCATTCGGAAGGTTCCACGCAAGGACTTTCCAGTGGGACCTGTTGGACAAATGGTCCGGGTCCCATCTCCAGATGCAACAGCGGATAACCCTGTCGGCAAGGACCAGGGTGTCGCTGCTGTGGTGGCTGCAGAGGGCTCATCTACTAGAGGGCCGCAGATTCGGAATACAGGACTGGGTCCTGGTGACCACGGATGCCAGCCTTCGGGGCTGGGGCGCAGTCACACAGGGAAGAAATTTCCAAGGACTGTGGTCAAATCAGGAGATTTCGCTTCACATAAATATTCTAGAGCTAAGGGCCATTTACAATGCCCTAAGCCAAGCAAGGCCCCTGCTTCAGAACCAGCCGGTACTGATCCAATCAGACAACATCACGGCGGTCGCCCATGTAAACAGACAGGGCGGCACAAGAAGCAGGAGGGCAATGGCAGAAGCCACAAGGATTCTCCGATGGGCGGAAAATCATGTGTTAGCACTGACAGCAGTGTTCATTCCGGGAGTGGACAACTGGGAAGCAGACTTCCTCAGCAGGCACGACCTCCACCCGGGAGAATGGGGACTTCATCCAGAAGTTTCCAAATGCTGGTAAACCGGTGGGAAAGACCACAGGTGACTTCTGTTCCTGGGAACTAGCTGTATGGTGCAGCTTCTTTCCTCTACCCCTGCCTCTGGCTAGAAAGGATGCACCTCTGACTTTCTTGCTTCTTTGTGAACGAAAGGACTGCATTTGGTAATACGGTGCTTTCTTAGGCTGTGAGGGAATATATGGCAAAAAATTTGACTTCCCAGCCGTAGCTGTGGCAACTAGGTCCGAGAGACAGTCCTCAAACAATTCCTCACCCTTATAAGGTAAAACCTCCATGTGTTTTTTAGAGTCGGCATCACCTGTCCATTGCCGAGTCCACAGGACCCTTCTGGCAGAAATCGACATTGCGTTTATTCTAGAGCCCAGTACGCAAATGTCCCTCTGGGCATCCCTCATATATAGGACAGCGTCTTTGATATGCCCCAGGGTCAGTAAAATAGTCTCCCTGTCCAGGGTATCTATTTCCTCAGATAGAGTATCTGTCCATGCTGCTACAGCACTACACATCCAGGCCGAAGCAATTGCTGGCCTCAGTAGAGTACCGGAATGTGCATAAACAGACTTCAGGATACCTTCCTGCTTCCTATCCGCAGGATCCTTTAGGGCGGCCGTATCCTGTGACGGCAGGGCCACCTTCTTAGATAAGCGCGTCAACGCTTTGTCTACCCTAGGGGAGGATTCCCAGCGTAACCTGTCCGTTGGCAGGAAAGGATACGCCATAAGTAATCTTTTGGAAATCAGCACTTTCCTATCAGGAGAATCCCACGCTTTTTCACATAATTAATTTAATTCCTGTGAAGGGGGAAAAGTCACCTCTTGCTTTTTCTCCCCAAACATATAAACCCTCTTGTCAGGGACAGGGTTTTCCTCTGATATATGCAACACATCCTTCATTGCTATAATCATGTAGCGGATGGCTTTAGCCATTTTAGACTGCAATTTTGCCTCATCGCCATCGAAACTGGAGTCAGAATCCGTGTCGATATCTGTGTCAACAATTTGGGATAGTGGGCGCTTTTGAGACCCTGCCGGCCTCTGAGCTGTAGGATCAGGCATGGGTTGAGACCCTGACTGTCCCAAGGCTTCAGCTTTATCCAACCTTTTATGCAAGGAGTTTACATTATCATTTAACACCTTCCACATATCCATCCAATCAGGTGTCAGCGCCGTCGGCGGAGACACCACATTCATCTGCACCTGTTCTGCCTCCACGTAGCCTTCCTCGTCAAACATGTCGACACAATCGTACCGACACACCGCACACACAGGGGATTGCTCTAATTGAGGACAGGACCCCCACAAGGCCTTTTGGGGAGACAGAGAGCGAGTATGCCAACACACACCCCAGCGCTATATAACCCAGGGATTACACAGTAACTTAGTGTTTACCCAGTAGCTGCTGTATAACTGATTTATGCGCCTAAATTTATGTGCCCCCCCCCCCCCCCTCTCTTTTTACCCTCTTTCTACCTGGAGACTGCAGGGGAGAGCCTGGGGAGCTTCCTCTCAGCGGAGCTGTGGAGAGAAAATGGCGCTGGTGAGTGCTAAGAAAGAAGCCCCGCCCCCTCAGCGGCGGGCTTCTGTCCCGCTTTCTGTGGCGGGGGCTCATACATATATACAGTGCCCAGCTGTGTATATATGTGACTTTTGCCAAGAGGTATCATAATTGCTGCCCAGGGCGCCTCCCCCTGCGCCCTACAGTGACCGGAGTGTGTGGGTAGTGTGGGAGCAATGGCGCACAGCTGCAGTGCTGTGCGCTACCTCATGTGAAGACAGTCGTCTTCTGCCACCGATTTTGATGTCTTCTGGCTCTGCAAAGGGGGACGGCGGCGCGGCTCCGGGAACGGACGACCAAGGTTAAGATCCTGTGTTCGAACCATCTGGAGCTAATGGTGTCCAGTAGCCTAAGAAGCGCAACCTAGCCGCAGTTAGTAGGTTTGCTTCTCTCCCCTCAGTCCCACGTAGCAGAGAGTCTGTTGCCAGCAGAAGCTCTCTGAAAATAAAAAAACCTAACTAAAATACTTTATCAGCAAGCTCAGGAGAGCTCACTAAAAGCACCCAGCTCTGTCCGGACACATATTCCAACTGAGGTCTGGAGGAGGGGTATAGAGGGAGGAGCCAGTGCACACCATTAGTACTAATTCTTTCTTAGAGTGCCCAGTCTCCTGCGGAGCCCGTCTATTCCCCATGGTCCTTACGGAGTCCCCAGCATCCACTAGGACGTTAGAGAAATTTATGTAGCCAGAACGGCTCGAGTTAGGAAAACAGAGGCGCTGTTTGTCCTGTATGCGGCCAACAAGGTTGGCGCTCCTGCTTCTAAGCAGACTATTGCACGCTGGATCTGTAATACGATTCAGCAGGCTCATTCTACGGCTGGATTGCCGTTACCGAAATCGGTGAAAGCCCATTCCACTAGGAAGGTGGGCTCATCTTGGGCGGCTGCCCGAGGCGTCTCGGCATTACAGCTTTGACGAGCAGCGACTTGGTCGGGTTCAAACACTTTTGCAAAATCAGGATTTTGGTACTTACCGATAAATCCCTTTCTCCGATTCCACAGGGGCCACTGGAGCGTAGTTACAATGGGGAAATAGTAGGCAGTAATTGGGAGCTGGCACTTTAAAATCTCAACACTGAGGCTAGCTCCTCCCCTACTATCTCCCCTCCAAGCCAGTCTATGTAAAACTGTGCCCGAGGAGAGCTGTAATAAACAAACCTTAAGGTAGAGGAGGTTAATGACGCCCTGTAAACCAGGAGAACACAAACCAAACCTGGAACAGAACTTAACAAAAAACAGGTTAGCCTGAACTCAACCAGCAGTCATATAGTGAATTGCAAACCGTTAAGCAAAAAACAAGGAGGAACAGCGCTGGGCGGGCGTCCAGTGGCCCGTGTGGAATCGGAGAAAGGGATTTATCGGTAAGTACCAAAATCCTGATTTCTCCTTCATCCACTAGGGGCCACTGGAGCGTAGTTACAATGGGGACGTCCCAGAGCTCCCAAAACGGGTGGGAGAGCGCTGAGAGTCCTGTAAAACCGCTCGGCCAAACTGTGATGCAGAGGCCGCAAAAGTGTCAAACTTGTAGAATTTGACAAAACGAATGTCGGTCCGACCAAGTAGCCGCTCGACAAAGTATTCATGGAGACCCCACGGGCAGCCGCCCACGAAGGTCCCACAACACGCGTAGAGTGCGATGAAAAGGAAAGCGGAGGCTCCCGAGCAACCGCCAAGAAGACTGTCTGATGGTCAGATGTATCCAACAGCCCAGCGTATGCTGGAACCACGGCTATTTAGTACGTGAGCATCGTACAGAACAAAGAAGAAAACACTTCGTCGAATAGCCTAATTTCTCTGTCGAGAAAGTCGGTGAGCCCTGACAACATTCAAAAAGGGCCGAAAACACTAGTGTCAGATTTATATGAAAAACGGACATCCCCTCTGGAAGAAACGACCGCTGAGTCTGAAACTCAGCCGGGGGAGTTGCCAATAGAGTACTCCCTGAAAGAGAGCCCGCACTTACAGCCGCCAGGCTCATCTCTTTTGGAAGAAAACCGAAAGGACAGAGACTTAAAATTCAGGTCAATATAGTTTGAAGCGCAGCCGAGCAAAAACCTCCCAGAGAAACCCAAGATGACGGCTGAATGGTAACTGAAAGAAGGGGAAAAACCCCTATTATCCTCACTATGCCCTATAAAGTTTTCCAAAAGTGGCAAAAGCGAGAAGAGGTAACGGACTTCTGAAATCGGGCCCAGTAGGCATAACCGAACTAGGGAACTCCTCCCTTCTGAGGTCTCGTGAACAGTCACGCGGTTAAACGAACTCAGTGTAAGATTGAACAAAGAAAAGGACCCTGTTGAAGTAGACAGTCCAGTCGAGGTAGGAGCCAAGGCTCCTCTACTGACAACAGGTGCAGGCTGGATCTTTAAGTCATGCGTGGCCCAACCGGAGCCACCGAGAGGACTAGCGCGCATTCTTCCCTCCTGTGTTACCGAAAGTGAGGTAGAAATAGACAAGGAGGCAGGATAGACTAACCAGAAACTCCAAGGAGCCCTAAGGGCATCCTCGGCTACTGCCGCCAGAGCTCACGTCCGAGAGTAGTAAAGGGTTAAAGAGTCAGTCAGAACGCCCTGAGGTCGATCCGAAATCTCCGCCAACAGCGGACAAAACTCCGGGGAATGTCTTCTCACCCGGGAGTCTGACCTGGCGGCTTGACCTGGAAAAAAGATTGTTGTCCTCCGCTCAGAGGGGAATGTAGGCGACCACTCATTGCGTCGCAACTTGACTGAAGAGAGAGAGAGTACCTGGTGCCAAGGAAGGAAAAAAATCCTCTGACGGACCGGGCTGAGAAACGTCTACTAGGAGCATAAATTGGATCCGTGTCGAACCCGAAACTCCTGGATCCTTCGGATATTCAGAAGCCACCTAATCTGCATAGTGGGATACTAGCAGTAGATTGTCCAATTAGGGAACAAACATCACTTCCTGCCCTTGAAAAAGAGTTATTCTGTGATCTTCCTGAACCCGTGGGAGCGGAAGAGAGATCGAATGGAAAGGACTGACCGTGAAAATGAGTATCCTGTAATGCGAATATGAGAAAAGCCCGATTAGGAAACCCAACGGAGTTCAGTAAACCGGCATCCCTGAAGACAAGGGACGCGTAAAACCTACTTTCTTGTTCAAAACTAGCAATCACAGACTGAAAGGATTCTAAGGCTAGAATAGGGCTGGCCGAGCCATCTGGCTTCGGCACGTGAAAAGAAAACAAAAGGTCTGAGAACCGTTCTGATTCAAATGATATGTGACAACAGGGATCAACACCCTATGCGGTTAGAAGCATATGGAGCGCCGCCTGCAGTATGACTCTCTTGTCATCGTAAACCGGCCGACCCTTGCCGAGGGACCCCTGAGACGGTTGGACTCCAAAATCGAGTCTGTAACCGCCCAAGCCTTCCCAGTCCTCCCAGAAAGACCACAGACCTGCGCCTACCCTGGGACCTCCCAGGTGGTAGGAAGGTCTGACCTGTGGGTGTGTTGGAGGACCTAAAATCAGACTGGACAGAGGATGCTGAACCTCTGCTTCAGCCCGTTACCATGAGATCCCTTGGTGACGGAGATACCGCCCCTGACATGGAGTCGAAACCCTGAAAGGGCACGGAAAGATCTAAAGGAAGGACCTGTAAATGTCCGTCTTGGAGCTGGGGCAGCCGTAGGGGAAAGAAAAGTAGACTTACCCCAATGGTTCGAGAAATCATGCAGGAAGTTCCTTCCCGTGAACCATCTGCCCATTAGGATTCCCTGTTCGCCTGCCACTGTCGCAGCCCCAGAGGTCGTCGGGTTAAGACAGCCTAAGCGAAAATGCAGGTTCCGAGTATACAGACGTGGAGACCTCAAAAGAATATAAAGCAGAATCGTGACTCTGATCTGTCCCAAAGCATCAGTTGATCCTGATGCAAATCATCCTGTAACCTAGAGTACAACTGTTCCACAACCTACCTGCTCCGGACAAGGTCGAACCCCTGCTGCGGCATATGTCTCTCAGATGGATCCTTCAGCAAGGTTGCCCCAGGAAAACGGCAGCTTGCTGGACCGGCGATACAGTGAGGGGTATACCCTGGAGAGGTCTGATATCGTTTCCTGCTATCTGCGGGAAAAGGATAGGCCAACAAACATTGTTTGATACCTGAAATTGTGCATTCGGATGTCTCCCGGCCGCCTACCGGATCCGAAACTGAACAAGTCGCTGTCATTTCCTCCTTGGCGTCAAACCCCGGGGGACCTGAAGAGTCCGACTCCTTTACCTGCAGCACCAGACGAACTGCTGTTCAATATGCCTCAATATCCTGAGATACTGGTTCAGACTCCACGAAACATAATCAGTATCCTGGACATCTATCGCCTCCTTAAAGAGAGGCCTCTCATCTGCAGTGTAACATGGAAGGTTAGCAAGGTTCTTTTAGAAACCTGGAGAGGAGAAATGACGTACAGGGTCTCTGGTTAATAGTGACATTACCTGCATAATCTGAGCTGTTCAAAAAGTAGCGTGCTGTAGCTGCGTTGAGGGCTGAATAGATGGCTTCACCGCACAATCCACACCCAACAGGGATTTCTCTGACTGTCCCAGGTGATACGAACGAAAAGAGAAAAGGTGGGTTAAAGAAGCGTAGCCCTATGTAATGTCTGCACTATAACGTGCAGTGACAGATATGTTTCAAATAAACTTATGTCTGGAGCAGCAGAGACCTGAACTGGTAACGCTGTGCTGCGGGTTAGGAGTCTTAGCCACTAGGCTATGAGAGCTCCTCTTAAGTTTTTTTTTTTTTTTTTTATAAATGTCCCTGCTACTAGCGTACTGAGCCACAGCGGCTATTCTTCTGATGCCACACACAGTCCCCCAAATTACAAATAGCATTATTTGTACCGCTAAATTAAGAAGAACTGGTGCAAGGCTCCGCTGGTTTCTCAAAATGGCGGCCCGCAGCGGTGTCCGGCCACTGATACTCACCGCTGCCATGCTGCCGGAATCTTCTTGCTGGTAGAGCGGCCCCGACACGCGCCGCACGCAGCGGTGTCCGGCCAGCTCAGGAGAGCTCAGTGTCTCCTTCAGCCGGGGCCCATCCAGAGCCGCACGCAGCTGCGATGGGACCCCGCCGGCAGCTTCCCGCGGTGCAGACTGGCAGTGGCAGAGCTGCCAGTCTGTGAGTGTAAGTAAGAAAAATAAAAATAATAAAGAAAAAAGAAAATTCTTCAGATAAAACCCAAGTGAACCAGCTCACCTCGGGCACTAACTAAGACTGGCTTGGAGGGGAGATAGTAGGGGAGGAGCTAGCCTCAGTGTTGAGATTTTAAAGTGCCAGCTCCCAATTACTGCCTACTATTTCCCCATTGTAACTACGCTCCAGTGGCCCCTAGTGGATGAAGGAGAAATTCTACAAGTTTAATACCCTGGCTGATGAGGACCTCATGTTTGCTCAATCGGTGCTGCAGAGTCATCCGCACTCTCCCGCCCGGTCTGGAGCTTTGGTATAAACCCCATGGTCCTTTTGGAGTCCCCAGCATCCTCTAGGACGAAGGAGAAAATAGGATTTTAATACCTACTGGTAAATCCTTTTCTCTTAGTCCGTAGTGGATACTGGGCGCCCGTCCCAGTGCGGACTCTATCTGCAGTAATTGTAAAATAAGAATTTACTTACCGATAATTCTATTTCTCGGAGTCCGTAGTGGATGCTGGGGTTCCTGAAAGGACCATGGGGAATAGCGGCTCCGCAGGAGACAGGGCACAAAAAGTAAAGCTTTCCGATCAGGTGGTGTGCACTGGCTCCTCCCCCTATGACCCTCCTCCAGACTCCAGTTAGGTACTGTGCCCGGACGAGCGTACACAATAAGGGAGGAATTTTGAATCCCGGGTAAGACTCATACCAGCCACACCAATCACACTGTACAACCTGTGATCTGAACCCAGTTAACAGTATGATAACAGCGGAGCCTCTGAAAAGATGGCTCACAACAACAATAACCCGATTTAGTTAGCAATAACTATGTACAAGTATTGCAGATAATCCGCACTTGGGATGGGCGCCCAGCATCCACTACGGACTCCGAGAAATAGAATTATCGGTAAGTAAATTCTTATTTTCTCTATCGTCCTTGTGGATGCTGGGGTTCCTGAAAGGACCATGGGGATTATACCAAAGCTCCCAAACGGGCGGGAGAGTGCGGATGACTCTGCAGCACCGAATGAGAGAACTCCAGGTCCTCTTTTGCCAGGATATCAAATTTGTAGAATTTTACAAACGTGTTCTCCCCTGACCACGTAGCTGCTCGGCAGAGTTGTAATGCCGAGACCTCTCGGGCAGCCGCCCAAGATGAGCCCACCTTCCTTGTGGAATGGGCCTTAACAGATTTAGACTGTGGCAGGCCTGCCACAGAATGTGCAAGTTGAATTGTGCTACCAATCCCACGAGCAATCGACTGCTTAGAAGCAGAAGCACCCAGCATTGTTGGGTGCATACAGGATAAACAGCAAGTCAGATTTCCTGACTCCAGCCAACCTGGAAACTATATTTTCAGGGCCCTGATAACATCCAGCAACTTGGAGTCCTCCAAGTCCCTAGTAGCCGCAGGTACCACAATAAGCTGGTTCAGGTGAAACGCTGACACCACCTTAAGGAGAAACTGGGGACGAGTCCGCAGCTTTGCTCTGTCCGAATGGACAATCAGATATGGCTTTGTGAGATAAAGCCGCCAATTCTGACACTCGCCTGGCCGAGGCCAGGACCAACAGCATGGTCATTTTCCATGTGAGATATATCAAATCCACAGATTTGAGTTGTTTAAACCAATGTGATTTTTTAGGAATCCCAAAACTACGTTGAGATCGCCCAGTGCCACTGGAGACATCAAAGGGGCTGTATATGCAGTACTCCCTTAACAACTTCTGGACTTCAGGAACTGAAGCCAATTTCTTCCTGGAAGAAAATCAACAGGCCGAAATTTGAACCTTAATGGACCCAATTTGAGACCCATAGACACTCCTGTTTGCAGGAAATGTAGAAATTAACCTAGTTGAAATTCTTCCGTGGAGCCTTCCTGGACTCACACCCTGGCACATATTTTCACCTAAGTGGTGATAATGTTGTGCGGTCACCTCCTTCCTGGCTCTGACCAGGGTAGGGATGACCTCTTCCGGAATGCCTCTTTCCCTTAGGATCCGGCGTTCACCCGCCTTGGCGTCAACGCAGCTGCGGTAAGTCCCGGAACAGACACGGTTCTTGCCGAATCAAGACCCTTCTTAGTATCTCTTGAAGTTCCGGGAACCAAGTCCTTCTTGGCCAAACCGGAGCCACGAGTATAGTTCTTACTCCTCTCCTTCCTATCATTTTCAATACATTGGGTATGAAAAGCAGAGGATGGAACACATACACCGACTGGTACACCGACGGTGTTACCAGAGCGTCCCAGCTATTGCCTGAGTGTCTCTTGACCTGGCGCTTCAGGTGGGACGCCATCATAACCACCTTTGGTCTTTCCCAACGGTTTACAATCATGTGGAAACTTCCAGATTAAGTTTCCACTTTTCCGGGTGGAATTCATTTATGCTGAGAAAATCTTCCCAGTTGCCCACTCCCGGAATGAACACTGCTGACAGTGTTATCACATGATTTTCCGCCCAGCGAAGAATCCTTGCTGTCATTGCCCTCCTGCTTCTTGTGTCGCCCCGTCTGATAACGTGAGCGACCGCCATGATGATGTCCTACTGGATCAGCACCGGTTGACTTTGAAGCAGGAGTCTTCCTAGGCTCAGAGCATTGTAAATTGCCCTTAGCTCCAGTATATTCATGTGGAGAGAAGTCTCCAGACTTGACCACACTTCCTTGGAAATTTTTTCCCTGTGTGACTACTCCCCAGCCTCTCAGGCTGGTATCCGTGGTCCCCAGAACACAATCCTGAATGCTGAGTGTGCTGCCCTCTAAAAGATGAGCACTCTGCAGCCCCCACAGAAGAGACACCCTTGTCCTTGGAGACAGGATTATCCGCTGATGCATCTGAAAATGCGATCCGGACCATTCGTCCAGCAAATCCCCTGAGATCTGCCGAATGGAATCGCTTCGTAAGAAGCCACCATTTTTCCCAGGACTCCTGTGCATTGATGCACTGATACTTGGCCTGGTTTTAGGAGGTTTCTGACTAGGTCGAATAACTCCTTGGCTTTTTCCTCCCGGAGGAACACCTTTTTCTGGACTATGCCCAGAATCATTCCTAGGAACAGCAGACGTATCGTCGGAAAACAGCTGCGATTCTTGGAATATTTAGAATCCAGTCGTGCTGTCGTAGAACTACTTTAGATAGTGCTCTTCCGACCTCCAACTGTTCTCTGGAACTTGCCCTTTTCAGGATATCGTCCAAGTAAGGGATAATTTAGATGCCTTTTTTCTTTGAAGAAACATCTTTTCGGCCATTACCTTGGTAAAAGGCCCGGGGTGCCGTGGATAATTCAAACGGCATCGTCTGAAACTGATATTGACAGTTCTGTACCACGAACCAGAGGTACCCTTGTTGAGAAGGGCAAATTTGGACATGGAGGTAATCCTTGATGTCCAGGGACACCATATAGTCCCCTTTTTTCCGGTTCGCTATCACTGCTCTGAGTGACTCCATCTCGATTTGAACCTTTTATGTAAGTGTTCAAAGATTTCAGTTTAGACTATGTCTCACCAAGCCGTCTGGCGTCAGTACCACAATATAGTGTGGAAAAATAATACCCTTTTCCTTGTTGTAGGAGGGGTACTTTGATTATCACCTGCTGGATATACAGCTTGTGAATTGTTTCCAATGCTGCCTCCCTGTCGGAGGGAGCCGTTGGTAAAGCAGACTTCAGAAACCTGCGAGGAGAAGATGTCTCGACTCTCCAATCTGTACCCCTGGGATAATACTTGTACTATCTAGGGGTCAACCTGCGAGTGATCCCACTGCGCGCTGAGACTCTTGAGACTACTCCCCCACCTTGAGTCCGCTTGCATGGCCCCAGCGTCATGCTGAGGACTTGGCAGACGCGGTGGAGGGCTTCTTTTCCTGGGAAGGGGCTGCCTGCTGCAGTCTACTTCCCTTACCTCTATGTCTGGGCAGATATGACTGGCCTTTTGCCTGCATGCCCTCATGGGAAAGGAAGGATTGAGGCTGAAAAGACGGTGTCTTTTTCAGCTGAGATGTAACTTGGGGTAAAAAGGTTGGATTTCCCAGCTGTTGCCGTGGTCCCCAGGTCCGATGGACCGACCCCAACTAACTCCTTCCCTTTATACGGCAATACTTCCATGTGCCGTATGGGATCTGTATCACCTGACCACTGTCGTGTCCATGACATCTTCTGGGTGATATGGACAACGTACTTATCTTGATGCCAGAGAGCAAATATCCCTCTGTGCATCTCACGTACATATATATAGAATGCATCCTATTAAATGCTCTATATGAATAAAATATTTTCAGTCAGGGAATCCGACCAAGCCAACCCAGCACTGCATCTCCAGGCTGATGGCGATCGCTGGTCGCAGTATAACCACCGTATGTGTGTATATACTTTTTAGGATATCTTTCCAGCTTCCTATCAGCTGGCTCCTTGAGGGCGGCCGTATCTGGAGACGGTAACGCCACTTGATAAGCGTGTGAGCGCCTTATCACCCTAAGGGGTGTTTCCCAACGCGCCCTAATTTCTGGCGGGAAAGGGTATAACGCCAATATTTGCTATCGGGGTAACCCCACGCATCATCACACACTTCATTTTATTTTATCTGATTCAGGAAAAACTACAGGTAGTTTTTTCACTCCCACATAATACCCTTTTTTGTGGTACTTGTAGTATCAGAAATATGCAACACCTCCTTCATTGCCCTTAACGTGTGGCCCTAATGAGAAATACGTTTGTTTATTCACCGTCGACACTGGATTCAGTGTCCGTGTCTGTGTCTGTGTCGACCGACTGAGGTAAATGGGCGTTTTTAACGCCCCTGACGGTGTTTCTGAGACGCCTGGACCGGTACTAATAGTTTGTCGGCCGTCTCACGTCGTCAACCGACCTTGCAGCGTGTTGACATTCTCACGTAATTCCCTAAATAAGCCATCCATTCCGGTGTCGACTCCCTAGAGAGTGACATCACCATTACAGGCAATTTCTCCGCCTCCTCACCAACATCGTCCTCATACATGTCGACACACACGTACCGACACACAGCACACACACCGGGAATGCTCTGACAGAGGACAGGACCCACACTAGCCCTTTGGGGAGACAGAGGGAGAGTTTGCCAGCACACACCAAAACGCTATAATTATATAGGGACAACCTTATATAAGTGTTTTCCCTTATAGCATCTTTATATATATCTCAATATCGCCAAAATCAGTGCCCCCCCTCTCTGTTTTAACCCTGTTTCTGTAGTGCAGTGCAGGGGAGAGCCTGGGAGCCTTCTCTCCAGGCTTTCTGTGAGAGAAAATGGCGCTGTGTGCTGAGGAGATAGGCCCCGCCCCTTTTTCGGCGGGCTCGTCTCCCGCTATTTAGTGAATCTTGGCAGGGGTTAAATATCTCCATATAGCCTCTGGGGGCTATATGTGAGGTATTTTTCGCCAAAAAAGGTTTTCATTTGCCTCCCAGGGCGCCCCCCTCCCAGCGCCCTGCACCCTCAGTGACTGCCGTGTGAAGTGTGCTGAGAGGAAAATGGCGCACAGCTGCAGTGCTGTGCGCTACCTTTAGAAGACTGCAGGAGTCTTCAGCCGCCGATTCTGGACCTCTTCTTACTTCAGCATCTGCAAGGGGGCCGGCGGCGCGGCTCCGGTGACCATCCAGGCTGTACCTGTGATCGTCCCTCTGGAGCTGATGTCCAGTAGCCAAGAAGCCAATCCATCCTGCACGCAGGTGAGTTCACTCCTTCTCCCCTAAGTCCCTCGTTGCAGTGATCCTGTTGCCAGCAGGACTCACTGTAAAATAAAAAACCTAAGCTAAACTTTCTCTAAGCAGCTCTTTAGGAGAGCCACCTAGATTGCACCCTTCTCGGCCGGGCACAAAAATCTAACTGGAGTCTGGAGGAGGGTCATAGGGGGAGGAGCCAGTGCACACCACCTGATCGGAAAGCTTTACTTTTTGTGCCCTGTCTCCTGCGGAGCCGCTATTCCCCATGGTCCTTTCAGGAACCCCAGCATCCACAAGGACGATAGAGAAATAGTTATTGCTTATGTTACACAAAGGTTGTGTTTTGATAAAGGTCAGTCTGTTGCTGATCTCTTTGGTTCACGCTGTTAACTGGTTTTAGTTAAATGCCATGTTGTACGGTGTGTTGTGGTGTGAGCTGGTATGTATCGCACCCTTAGTTTAACAAAATCCTTTTCCTTGAAATGTCCGTCTCCTCTGGGCACAGTTCCTATAACTGAGGTCTGGAGGAGGGGCATAGAGGGAGGAGCCACTTCACACCCATTTAAAGTCTTAAAGTGCCTATGTCTCCTGCGGATCCCGTCTATACCCCATGGTCCTTTTGGAGTCCCTAGCATCCTCTACGGACTAAGAGAAAAGGATTTACCGGTAGGTATTAAAATCCTATTTTTGGAAAGATGAGACACCGAAGGATCCACAATCGGAGAGGTCTCATAACGCGTCCTGCTATCTGCGGGAAAAGGATAGGAAGACAACATTTTTCTTGATACCTGAAATTTCGGGTCTGGATGTTTCCAGGCTGCCGTTATGAGTGCATCTAGCTCCTCCGAAATTGGAAAAGTCACCGGCAAGCATTGGTTGGTGCTAAACCGTGAAGGGCGTAAGGCGTCCTGCTCAGTCTCTTCCACCTGTAATACTGAGCGAATAGCAGTAATAAGAGCCTCTATACCCTGAGCTACTGGTTCAGAGTCCTCATACACCTGATTATCATCAGTATCCTGTATATCTACCACCGCCTCATCTAACTGAGGCATATCATCGTCCGATTCCTGCAACACAGAGGCTAGCAATCTCTTTTTAGAAACCTGTGGGGAGGGGGAGGGGGAGGGGGGGGGGGGCGGGGGACAGGACTAAAGAACGGGGCTTGAGAAGGGATTACCGCCCTAGAGAGGCCTTCAACTGATTTTGCCAGGGAAATAGCCCATGCTGGTTCTGGCTCCGGTACCGGGATAAGCTGTCGGAACCGGGCCGCCTCTCTATCTTCCCGAGAGGCTTTCAGTTCCCTAGTTAACAGGCATATAACCTCTGTGAGCTGTGTTGTCCCCACCAAGCACCTGTCACCCTTCCCCACACAAACACAGCAATAGGCAGAAGGGGAGGGAGGGAGAAGCGCAGCCACAGTAGCCCTATCTATCCTGCACGCTACTGTGCAAAGTCAGGCAGCTATAATAAAGTGTATGTGCCCCCAGTCCCCACTATAACTAGCTCACTGCGACCGGAGGTACTTCTTGTTCCCGCGCTGCAGCCTCGGAAATGGCCGCCAGCGCGCGCTGAGCCCGGCGGAGCAGAGCGGGACTAAGCTCCCCCCCTCTCCCCCGTAAAGGCGCCAAGTTCAAACCTGCAGCGCACCTCCAGCGGGATCCCTGTGCCAGCTCTGTGAGCCGCGCTGAGCGGGGGGGGCTAGAGGGAGGGGCAGGGGAGTGAGCCGCGGCCGCCGGAGAGCTGAAAAGCGGGGAGAGCGGAGGGGAGGGAGCAGAGACCAGTAATACATAGACAATAACGTACAATGAAGCACACTGATTGTTACAGCTTTGCAGCAAATAGTGCATTTACATGTCCCTGCTTTATATAGTTATATATAATAGCCACCACAAATAAAGTACAGCTTTGTTACTCACCGCTACTTCTTGGTGGAGCGGCCCCGACACACGCCGCACGCAGCGGTGTCCGGCCAGCTCCAGAGAGCTCAGTGTCTCCTTCAGCCAGGGGCCCATCCCGAGCCGCACGCAGCTGCGATGGGACCCCGCCGGCAGCTTCCCACGGTGCAGACTGGCAGTGGCAGAACTGCCAGTCTGTGAAGAAAAGAGAGAGAAAAAAAAAGTTCTTAAGAGAAAACCCAAGAGTGACCAGCTCCCTTGGGCACAAAACAAAGACTGGCTTGGAGGGGGGACATAGTAGGGGAGGAGCTAGCCACAGTGTTTGAGTTTTAAAGTGCCAGCTCCCAGTTACTGCCTACTATTTCCCCATTGTAACTGCGCTCCAGTGTCCCCTAGTGGATGAAGGAGAAATCAAAGTGACAGAGGTAATAATTAAGCTCCAATCAACCACATAAGGAAAGGGATTTTATTTAATGTAGTTCTCACATGATTTGCAGAATGAGGTTTCAGCCAAGATCAGCCCAATGACATAGAAAATCTACAGAAGGCGGACTCAACTAAAAGGACAGGCAATCCATCCAATGACTGAGTCTACCCAAGTCACATCAGCCAGGAAGAGGACAGACAGGATGAGCTAGATCATAAATAAGGCGGGAAAGTCGCAGTCTGTTTTCAAATGTGCAAACAGTATATACAAATAGTCCTGGAATCCATGAGTCCTACAGAGATTTCTTTTCTTTGTGTAAAGGTAGAGGGGGCCTGATTCAGAGGTGGCCACAGACGTGCCCGCAGCTTCGTCTATTGGCGTGACTTTATGCAAATGCAGCTAAAGTCCTTCCCTTGTGTACAGCCATGTGTCTAACTGTGCGAGCGTCTGTACATGCAGTAATACCGATTGGTGCGTCCTTAGACGCCACCATTGAAACCTGCACCAGCCCAGCATCTAAATACGGCCTCCTGTCTACATACGCTGGCAGCACTCCCATAACACGGACCATCTCTGTGCCCTTAGACATCTCCCTGTCACTGCCCACTGCATTCCCAATACACCTCTCCCTGCGTGCACCTGACATTACAACTGCGACTCCACCACCGGGACACATGCGACTGATGAATGCGCAGAACCAAGGAAAATTCTTCACCACGTCAGACATCAGCGGTGCGTCCTTCTCTGAATCAGGTCCAGAGCCACTGATTACACAAAGCATGGTCAGTGACTGCAGACACAATGCTCGCACTGTGAAACATGTCTGTGAAACTAGTTTTAATGAAGCTCTTTATAGTTACAATAAAGTATTATACAAAACAAAGTACTATGTATTGTCTATATACAGAAGCCAGTATGCAAAGTCTCTGTAAGATAGGTACATCTGCAGAAAGTGCTGGAGATTCTCCGGATAGATACGGAAGCCCTCGGGGTATAATATGACTGTATGTGGCTGTATGCTTAGCCGTTCCAGACTACTGTACGTGTCTCACAGTGCAACATCATCCTAGTGTGAGCGCGGAGCAGTCACTGCAACGTCCTCTGCTCCGTCCTGTGTCTTACACCCATCCCAGAGACGCTGCTTTATCCAGGTGAGGCATACTATCAGTACATGGGCATTTGTCACCCAGGGATCACATTCCGGCCTCACTTCACCTTCTTGCTCTTTGCTTTCCCCGGCTTTTTGTCTCCACTCTTCTTTTCTACTTTGGAAGGTTTAGATGTTTTTGCCTTTTTGACCTACAAAACACAGATGGGAGGGACAAAACAAAGACATTAGTTGTCAGTCCTGTAAAAGTCATGGCATTAATTCCTAATTACCTAGAAATGAATAAATGTTCCATCTGCACCAGGAAGACACAGTGGCACGGTGGTTAGCATTGCTACCTCTAGTTTCTTTTTTGGGTAGTGTACTTATGTAAATTAGATTTTTATTACTACAATCTGGAGAAATCTATGTAAAAGCAAGGGTAAATAAAAAACACTTTGCATGACTGTGGGAAAGTACATTTTGGGACAGATAAGTTGTCCTAAGATTTCCATGAAATCTCGGTACAGCAGATGTGTGTGCTGTACAGAAGACCCGATTGGGCCAGAAACATACAGAGGAGTCCTCACACACCTATCCTTTTTGCGCCAATGTTGCGAGACGCCTGGGACCACGGCGATAGTGACTCCTGTAGGGAGATGTACCAAACCTTGGAAGCAGATAAAGTGGAGCATTAAAAGTGGCAGCTGGACACTAATTGGCCGGTACTTTATCTCTACACTATCTCCCTCCAAGGTTTGCTACATCTATCCCATAATGTCCTATGTACTTCGTATTTTGTCACAAAGACACTGGTGTAACCACATAGATTAAGCAGAACGATGCGTGGCATGGGTCACCCGTATGGCATGGAGCTACCTGGCACAATTTGAGGTTTCATCTGTAATTGATTTTACTTCTTTTCTACAGTATGTTATGCTGTGGCGGCTCCATAGCTATGTGCAAACATATTCATACAGCGGGTGGTGAGAATACGAAGAGGTGGTGGCATGTTACCCATGTGACATTTATACAGCGGGTGGTGAGAATACGAAGAGGTGGTGGCATGTTACCCATGTGACATTTTTGTATGATCCTCCGCATTGTAATCTGCAATAGTTTGATATACCAGAGAGCATTACACCAGTGTCCCAAGCAGACCGCTCTAGTCCTGGTAACATAGGTGGGGTTTACCGAACAGCAATGGGGAAGAACATTATGGAATACTAACCTCATTTAATGATCGCATGCTCATCAAGCGGATAATACTGTATGATCCCAGGGACCACTAGACATACAGCACCGAGGCCCAACATAACAGATCTCAGACCTAGAACTCAGTAATAAAAGGCTAGAACTCCCTGTAACACATACACAGCTATTTCCAGCCCTGCTGGCTAAGAAGCTTTTGATTTCCCACTGGGTTATGAATTTGCTATTTTAATCCTGGAAATTACAAAGCCCAGATATGGCTGAAGGCCATGGAATGTAATTACTTTCTTACGCAGGTATGAAACCTCTAATAAGCATTATTAATGTTCAGCTACATATACTGTGCCCAGCGGAGGGCAGATCACGCTCAAAATGAGAGCGCTCAGAGCCACAATCAATGTATGGCTCTAATATGCAGCGTGATTAATCCTAGTGACATGGATCAGTAGTTACTGAGATACCACAGGAAACCAGCGTCAACTTACACTCGTGCAGAGGCTCCCAAACCCTTATGCTGCTGCTATTTGTCCCAGACCAGTTACCTTGATCATTGCATCTACGCCGACATCATCTTCCTCTTCTTTAGTCTGCGTTTCCTCGTTGTTCGTCTCCTCGCCATACTCAGACTCCAGTGCTGGGGTGGGGTCTCTTTTAGAGGCCTTCACCATTTGTAAGGAGTAAGGGGTGAGATGTGCTTCCTTGTTGTAGCCACGCGTGAAGGCCGCCTTTACCTGGAAGAAGCGATGCAGTATTATCAAATCGCTGACACTCAATGTAGCGCTGTACTACTAGTGTTATCAGAAGCTACTGGAAATGGACAATCCCCCACACACAGAGAAGCAGACCGCAGTGGCTTTATACAGAATTATTACTGTTCAAGCTCTGTACAGGCGTGGGCTGCTTTATACACATATATGGTTCTAGTGTATGGGAATCATTTTTATTTATTTAAATCCTTTAAAATCCCCCAGGGTGATAATGGCGATCTTATCTTGTGTGGCCCACTTCATATTCCCATTCCCTGCTTTATTTACCATATAAGGGAAGTGCTGCACTGCTATACATATCTAATGTATATAAACAGTATGGATATTGGTCATCAGCTTAGAGCATCACTGTACCTTGGGGTCAAGTTTGGAAAAGGGGCTGGGTTTCCCTCCCCAGCTAGTGATCTCCATGATGTTATCAAAGTCTTCTTTCATTAAGTAGTAAGTGTCCATTAGATCCACTACTTGCTGTACACCCTCTGCACCGCGCTCAGCCAGCGGCCACACCAGCTTGTCCCGCATGTATGACAGGTAGTCCAGGTTCAGGGCTTGCTTACTGGACCTGGTCCTGAGATAAAGGACATGTACAATACTTTGTAAGTGTGACGACCTATTACCAGACACTACTCACATTGTAGGACCACCGATCGCTATAACAGTCTCACAGCGCTACACATGGATGTGCTACAAAGGTCACCAGTGGAATAGAACACACTGTACAAACCCATCCCATGACTCTACCAGCCTTCACTTTGTTTCCCATTAGTGTTTAGTTAGGTGCTTTTATTACAGACACACGGACTGTGGGCTACCAGCTCCGTCATAGCTGATGGAGGCTTACTTAGAAAAAGTATTGGCCAGTACGACTTCTCAGCTACTACTTTATACAGGTCTGAGGTCAATACAGGGTGGTTAGCCAAGTGCCTTATGGCCATGAAAATTCCAATATGTCTGCAACAATGGGTCCTAGAGATTCTGCATCTCCAGACACCCCCGCACCATGTTAGGTTCAGCTCTGGTTCTTGCACTGAAGACCCTACTGCACCCATACAGTCTGTCCTCCATAGCTGCTCCATTAGTGGGGTCTTCCTTCTTCCACCTGGGCTTCCTCTATTTCTGGCCTTCCCAGGCTCATGTATCACATGACAGTCATTTTACAGCTTACTCTGCTTTATCACTCCGAGTGTTCCTCACCGCACACTGCCAAGGAGCAGATTCTTACCAAGTCCAACATGGTTCAAGCTTATAAAATACCAAGTGGAAGTACTGTATCCTTCTCTTCCTGTTCTCTGTGGGGTCTGTCCTAAGGTTGTCAGTAGTTGTAGCTGTCCATGCAATCACTCCCTCCCCGCTTTCTGGGGGAATCATATCTGTGATCCCTTATTACTATATATTTCTATCTCATGGATATGATTTGCTAAACAATAGAATAGGAAGAGGGTTAGAAAAGTTCTGAACAAAGATAAATCAGTTGCTCCAGATTCCACCCATGCATTTTGGGCAGGGGACCTGATTCTGAGGGGTGTGGATCATAGGGTCGACCATACTTAGGTTGACATCATTAGGTGGACAGTGACTAGGTTGACACCTGAAATCGGTCGACATGGTCATTAGGTCGACATGAACTAGGTCTAAATAGAAAAGGTCGACATGAGTTTTTTTTTTTTTTAAACATTTGTTGTTGTTTTCTGTGTAAAGTGTCTGGGAACCCCAATTAGTGCACCGCTTCGCTCACCATGCTTCGGGCAGGGTGCCTCGCTCCGGTTCCGCTGCGCTCGGCACATGTTACCGTTCCCAATTGTAGTCCACGTGGATCGTAAAGTATGAAAAAGTTCAAATAAAAATATGAAAAACTCATGTCAACCTTTTTCCATGTGGACCTAATTGCATGTCTATCAATAGTGGTCGACCTAAAGACCGGATACCATTCAGAGATGGGCGCCAGCAGCTGTGCATGTATACGCAGCCACTGTGCAAGAATATGCAGATGTTGCAGCCACCAGGAGCTACATTGATACTCACATAATCAACATCTGCTCCGTCACTTATGTACAAAGGCGCAACCATTGGGCGCACAACAGTTGCAGATAGACCCGAGTATCCCTATGGCTGCGCAGCACTGCCGGAGGAAGACCCCAGAGCCTTTACAGCAGTGTACGGGATCAGTCACATGGTGAGACACGCCCCTACAGCAGTGGTGGTATGTCTGTAATTTTGCCGCCACTCTCCGGTTACCTCCCCCAAACACTCCCTGACTGTCACTCACATTGTGCGAGCGCCATCACTAGGGCATTGTGACACCTGTGCCCTTCAACCTAGATGCATGCACAGACACTCTCTCTACTGCAACTAACATTGGGGCATACGTATTAACCTGGATAAGGCATAAGGAAGTGATAAGCCAGTGATATGTGCAAGGTGATACACACACCAGCCAATCAGATCCTAACTGTTCATTTACATATTAGAACGGATTGGCTGGTGCCTTTATCACCTTGCACATATCACTGGTTTATCACTTCCTTATGCCGTCTCCAGGTTAATACATCTGCCCCATAGTGTGTGCATCCTTCTCTAGATCAGTCCCATAGGTCAGGTGTGCTCACTTACTGGGGCACGAGCTCACTTACCCTTATTGTTTTTAACAGAAAAGAACATGATTTAAACAAATAACTCAGCAAGAATACACTGAATGGCTGTTTTCTATCATGATCTTACACTTTTACGTGGCTTAGGAAAAAGATTTAACACCAAAGAGAGATCACACGAGACCCTCCAGCTACAGCTCCTACCTCAGAGACGTGTGCATGGCCAGCTCCTGGGTGATGCGGTCGTGCTTCCCGGTGGATGAATATTTTCCTAGCCAGCTTGGAAAGTTGGGAAACTGGGACATGTAGCCCCTCATCAGCTCCCCGGGAAGGACACTGGCATATATTGCCTAAACAGAACAGCATACCAGTGTATTAGTCACCAATGCACTCTATACAATTTATTTACATTTAACAAGAAATTATATATATATCCAAAGCATGACCGCACCCAATGTGTCCGACACCACAAGTTACTGGTCAGTAAGCGGAGTGATCGCAACGTTGCCTTTCACTTCTGGGAAGATTATTATTTGTGGTTCTCTTAAGTAGCAGGGCTATAGGAATTTGTCCTAGATTACTACCCAGTTCTCCCACATACTCCTGGCCTGGACATATGCCTGCCTGGTCCATTAGTGTCACATCTTACTTGTGTACCTGTAGTACTGTGCCCTTGTGCAATCTATGGACATGCCTCAGATAATCCATTAGGTTTACCGTAATACGACTGCACGTAGCTGCCCTTTGTGTTGTTGTTTGAAAAAAACAAAAATAAACCAACATTGGGAAGAAAAGTGAATTTAAGTGTCAGCGCTAGCGTGAAGGAAGGTGATGGGAAAGGTAAATGATACGTTCCTTCAGTAACTGGTTGGAAACTTGGGGGTAAATTTACTAAGGTGGGAGATTTTTTTAAACTGGTGATGTTGCCCATGGCAACCAATCAGATTCTACTTACCATTTATCTAGCTGCTTCTAGCAGATAATAGATATAATCTGATTGGTTGCTATGGGCAACATCACCAGTTCTAAAAATCTCCCACCTTAGTAAATTTACCCCTTGGTACTTCTTAATTTTCCCAAGTATTTGCTTCTGACTAATGGTAACAATCCCCCAACAAATCTATTTCAATTCTGAAAAAATAAGATTTTAAACCTACCGGTAAATCTTTTTCTCGTAGTCCGTAGAGGATGCTGGGGACTCCGTAAGGACCATGGGGATAGACTGGCTCCGCAGGAGACATGGGCACTTTAAGAAAGACTTTAGGTCTGGGTGTGCACTGGCTCCTCCCTCTATGCCCCTCCTTTAGACCTCAGTTAGAGAAACTGTGCCCAGAGGAGATGGACAGTACGAGTAAAGGATTTTTGTTAATCCAAGGGCAAGATTCATACCAGCCACACCAATCACACCGTATAACTTGTGTATCAATTAAACAGTTAACAGTATGAAAAAATAACGTAGCATCAGTCCAACCTGATGGAACTATAACATAACCCTTATGTAAGCAAAACTATATACAAGTCTCGCAGAAGTAGTCCGCACTTGGGACGGGCGCCCAGCATCCTCTACGGACTACGAGAAAAAGATTTACCGGTAGGTTTAAAATCTTATTTTCTCCAACGTCCTAGAGGATGCTGGGGACTCCGTAAGGACCATGGGGATTATACCAAAGCTCCCAAACTGGCGGGAGAGTGCGGATGTCTCTGCAGCACCGATTGAGCAAACAGGAGGTCCTCCTCAGCCAGGGTATCAAACTTATAGAATTTTGCAAAGGTGTTTGAACCCGACCAAGTAGCAGCTCGGCACAGTTGTAGTGCCGAGACCCCTCGGGCAGCTACCCAAGACGAGCCCACCTTCCTAGTGGAATGGGCCTTGACTGATTTTGGTAACGGCAATCCAGCCGTAGAATGCGCCTGCTGGATGGTATTACAGATCCAGCGAGCAATAGTCTGCTTCGAAGCAGGGGTGCCAACCTTGTTGGCTGCATATAGGACAAACAGTGCTTCCGTTTTCCTGACTCTAGCCGTTCTGGCCACATAAATTTTCAAAGCCCTGACTACATCAAGGGACTCAGAATCCTCCAAATCTCGTGTAGCCACAGGCACCACAATAGGTTGGTTCATATGAAAAGATGACACCACCTTAGGCAAGAATTGAGGGCGAGTCCGCAATTCCACCCTACCCATATGGAAAACCAGATAGGGGCTTTTATGAGACAAAGCCGCCAATTCCGACACTCGCCTAGCTGAAGCCAAGGCCAATAACATGACCACCTTCCAAGTGAGATATTTTAACTCCACCGTTTGAAGTGGTTCAAACCAGTGCGACTTAAGGAAACTCAACACCACGTTAAGGTCCCAAGGCGCCACCGGAGGTATAAAAGGAGGCTGAATATGCAGCACTCCCTTTACAAAAGTCTGTACTTCTGGGAGAGAAGCCAATTCTTTTTGAAAGAAAATGGATAAGGCCGAAATCTGAACCTTAATGGATCCTAACTTTAGGCCCAAATTCACTCCAGTCTGTAGGAAGTGCAGGAAACGGCCCAGATGGAATTCTTCCGTAGGAGCATTCCTGGCCTCACACCAAGAAACATATTTTCGCCATATACGGTGATAATGTTTAGCGGTCACGTCCTTCCTAGCCTTTATCAGCGTAGGAATTACCTCATCCGGAATTCCTTTTTCCGCTAGGATCCGGCGATCAACCGCCATGCCATCAAACGCAGCCGCGGTAAGTCTTGGAACAGACAGGGCCCCTGTTGTAACAGGTCCTGTCGTAGAGGAAGAGGCCAAGGATCTTCTGTGAGAATTTCCAGCAGATCCGGATACCAGGTCCTTCTTGGCCAATCTGGAACAATGAGAATTGTTCTCACTCCTCTTTTTCTTATTATTCTCAATACCTTGGGTATGAGAGGAAGAGGAGGAAACACATAAACCGACTGGAACACCCACAGTGACACAAGGGCGTCTACTGCTACCGCCTGAGGATCTTTTGATCTGGCGCAATAGCTCTGTAGCTTTTTGTTGAGGCGGGATGCCATCATGTCTATCTGGGGCAGTCCCCACTGACTTGCAATCTGTGCGAAGACTTCCCGATGAAGTCCCCACTCCCCTGGATGCAGGTCGTGTCTGCTGAGGAAGTCTAGTTCCCAGTTGTCCACTCCCAGAATGAACACAGCTGACAGTGCGCTTACATGATTTTCCGCCCAGCGAAGAATCTTGGTGGCTTCCGCCATTGCCACCCTGCTCCTTGTGCCGCCTTGGCGGTTTACATGAGCCACTGCGGTGATGTTGTCTGACTGGATCAGAACTGGTTGGTCGGGAAGTAAGTTCTCCGCCTGACGTAGGGCGTTGTATATGGCCCTCAGTTCCAGGATGTTGATGTGAAGACAAGTCTCTTGACTTGTCCAGAGTCCTTGGAAGTTTCTTCCCAGTGTGACTGCTCCCCACCCTCTGAGGCTCGCGTCCGTGGTCACCAGGATCCAATCCTGAATGCCAAACCTGCGTCCTTCCAAAAGGTGAGCACTCTGCAGCCACCACAGGAGAGATACCCTGGCCCTGGGGGACAGGGTGATCCGCTGATGAATTTGTAGATGTGACACGGACCACTTGTCCAATAGGTCCCATTGGAAAGTCCTTGCATGGAACCTGCCGAAGGGAATGGCCTCGTATGTTGCCACCATGTTTCCCAGGACTTGAGTGCAATGATGCACAGACACTTGTTTTGGCTTCAATAGGTTCTTGACTAGAGTCATGAGTTCCTGAGCTTTTTCTATCGGGAGAAAAACCTTTCTGGTCTGTGTCCAGAACCATGCCCAAGAAGCTCAGACGAGTCGTAGGAACCAGCTGCGACTTACACCTTCACTGAAAGTGACACACTGTTCAGTAACTTCTCTCTTGATCTCGCTTTTATGAGGAGATCATCCAAGTACGGGATAATTGTGACACCCTGCTTGCGCAGGAGCACCATCATTTCCGTCATTACCTTGGTGAAAATCCTCGGGGCCGTGGAAAGCCCAAACGGCAACGTCTGAAATGGGTAATGACAATCCTGTACCGCAAATCTCAGGTACGCCTGATGACGTGGATATATGGGAACATGAAGGTATGCAATCCTATATGTCCAGGGATACCATAAAATCCCCCCCTTCCAGGCTGGCGATGACCGCTCTGAGCGATTCCATTTTGAACTTGAATCGTTTTAAGTATAGGTTCAGGGATTTTAAATTCAATATGGATCTGACCAAACCGTCCGGTTTCGGAACTACAAACAGGGTGGAGTAGTATCCCTTCCCTCTCTGAAGTAGGGGAACTTCGACCACCACTTGTTGAAGACACAATTTGTGAATAGCATTTAACACTATCTTCCTTTCTAGGGGAGAAGTCGGTAGAGCCGATTTGAAAAACCGGCGAGGAGGCACCTCTTCGAATTCCAGCTTGTATACCTGAGAAACAATTTCTATTGCCCAGGGATCCACCTGTGAGTGAACCCAGATGTGGCTGAAAAGTCGAAGACGTGCCCCCACTGGGGCGGACTCCCCCAGCGGAGCCCCAGCGTCATGCGGTGGATTTTGCAGAGGCCGGGGAGGATTTCTGTTCCTGGGAACTAGCTGTGCTGTGCAGCTTTTTACCTCTGCCCTTACCTCTGGCAAGAAAGGACGATCCACGCACTCTTTTGCTTTTATTTGAACGAAAGGACTGCATTTGATAATGTGGCGCTTTCTTAGGTTGTGAGGGAACATAAGTCAAAAAATTCGATTTACCTGCCGTAGCTGTGGAGACCAGGTCCGAGAGACCTTCCCCAAACAATTCCTCACCCTTGTAAGGTAAGACCTCCATATGTCTTTTTGAGTCGGCATCACCTGTCCACTGCCGGGTCCAGAGGACTCGTCTAGCAGAGATTGACATAGCGTTTATTCTGGAACCCAGTAAACTAATGTCTCTTTGAGCATCTCTCATATATAAGACAGCATCCTTTATATGGCCTAGGGTCAATAAAATGGTATCCTTATCTAGGGTCTCAATCTCCACCGATAAGGAATCTGTCCATGCTGCTACCGCGCTACACACCCAGGCCGACGCAATTGCCGGTCTGAGTAATGTACCAGAATGTGTGTAAATGGATTTCAAGGTAATCTCCTGCTTGCGGTCTGCAGGATTCTTGAGGGTAGCCGTATCTTGTGATGGCAGCGCTATCTTTTTTGACAAGCGTGTCAACGCTTTGTCCACCTAAGGGGAGGATTCCCACCGTACCCTGTCCATTGGCGGGAAAGGATACGCCATAAGAATCCTTTTGGGAATCTGCAGTTTTTTGTCTGGAGATTTCCAAGCTTTTTCACATAATTCGTTCAACTCATGTGAGGACGGAAAAGTTACCTCTGGCTTTTTTCCCTTATACATGTGTACCCTCGTGTTAGGGACAGGGGGTTCCTCTGTGATATGCAACACTTCTTTTATTGCAATAATCATATATCGAATACATTTAGCCACTTTTGGCTGTAACTTTACATCATCGTAGTCGACACTGGAGTCCGAATCCGTGTCGGTATCAGTGTCTGCTATTTGGGATAATGGGCGCTTCTGAGACCCTGAAGGTCCCGGCGACATAGAGACACGGGTTCACTCCCTGACTGCTCCTTAGCTTCAGCTTTGTCTAATCTCTTGTGCAATAAGTTCACACTAGCACTTAAAACATTCCACATATCCACCCAGTCAGGTGTCGGCACCGCCGACGGAGACCTCACATTCATACGCTCCCCCCTCCTCTCTAGGTGAGCCTTCTACCTCAGACATGTCGACACACGCGTACCGACACACCACACACACAGGGAACCTCTTATCTGAAGACAGTTTCCCCACCAGGCCCTTTGGAGAGACAGAGAGAGAGAGAGTATGCCAGCACACACCCCAGCGCTGTATGACCCAGGAGAAAAACACAATAATTTTATGTTTACCCAGATAGCGCTGTTTACATATACAATATGCGCCAATTTTGTGCCTCCCCTCTTCTTTAAAACCCTCTGTCTACCGTGGTATAAGCAGGGGAGAGTCCGGGGAGCTTCCTTTCAGCGGTGCTGTGGAGAAAAAATGGCGCTGGCGAGTGCTGTCCCGCTTAAAATCTCAAAATTTGGCGGGGGCTCATATTATATATATATATATATATATATATACATATATATACACACACACACACACAGTGCCCAGCTGTACATATACTTATTTTTGACAAAAAGAGGTCTATATGCTGCCCAGGGCGCCCCCCCCTGCGCCCTGCACCCTTACAGTGACTGCTGTGTGTGAGGTGTATGGGAGCAATGGCGCACAGCTGCACTGCTGTGCGTTACCTCAGTGAAGATCATGAAGTCTTCTGCCTCCTCTGAAGTCTTCTTTTCTTCTCATACTCACCCGGCTTCTATCTTCCGGCTCTGCGAGGACGACGGCGGCGCGGCTCTGGGACGGACGGCGAGGGTGAGACCTGCGTACCGATCCCTCTGGAGCTAATGGTGTCCAGTAGCCTAAGAAGCAGAGCCTTGAAACTCACAGAAGTAGGTCTGCTTCTCTCCCCTCAGTCCCTCGATGCAGGGAGTCTGTTGCCAGCAGGCTCCCTGAAAATAAAAAACCTAACAAATATACTTTGTCAGGAAGCTCAGGAGAGCTCCCTGTAGTGCACCCATCTCCTTTGGGCACAGTATCAAACTGAGGTCTAGAGGAGGGGCATAGAGGGAGGAGCCAGTGCACACCCAGACCTAAAGTCTTTCTTAAAGTGCCCATGTCTCCTGCGGAGCCCGTCTATCCCCATGGTCCTTACGGAGTCCCCAGCATCCTCTAGGACGTTAGAGAAAAGAATACGAATACGGCCAAAGGGTGTGAATCATTCTTCCAGCACCTGTAGCAAGCTGCGTGTATGTATTACATACTATTTACCGGCGGAAGGGATGGTGGCTGTCATGATCCAGACAGCCGCATCCAGTCCTCTAGAATACCAGCAGCAGGGGGAGCGATACATGTCCCCTTACGGGCTCGCTACGCTCACCAATGGTTCTATTCTCACTCTATGGGTGACGTTAGGGTGGCAATACCAGGCCGGTTTTATTCAATCTCGGGTATCGGGTTTGAAAAATGGTCAATCTCGGGATTCCCAAAATACCCAGGATTAGTTTGTCCTATGCTCCCCTGCCCCCCACACACACATAACTCAGCACCACCATACCTGGGAGGGCGGATGGGTAACTTCCACCGGTTCGGTGAGGTCTATGTGGCGGGCGGCTGCGCAGCGTGACTTCTGACTTCACATGATGCAGTGCAGGGGGAGCCGGAGGGAGGGAGCTGGGCAGTGTCTGAGCCTCCTGAGGACTCTCAAAGCTGCCCGGCATCCAAAAAACAAAGGACCGCCTGATTCCGTAATCCCAGGATTGAAGCTTCCAATCCCGGCCGATTTTTCGCCTAAATCCTGGGATCCTGCCAATCCCGGGACTGCCCACCCTAGGTGTGGTGTACACCCACGAGTGGGAATAGCCCTTGTGCGCCGGGATTCCAGCTGTCGGCATTGTCTGCCGTCGGGATTCCGGTGTTGGTATCCTGATCGCCGGGATCCCAACATCCGGCAAATTAAACACATCCCTCAACCATTGCTTTATCCTAATTGTACAGACATTGACCTACACTTGTTACATCGTGTCCGAGATGATGCGTTGACATTGTCAGATCATTATACCTGTGTAGGCAGGAGACTCCAGGTCTGCTTACTGCGGATAGCCCTGTCCACCAGGTCCCCATCAGCTATACTGTCAGCCGTCTTGCTCAGGAGAAGTAAGTGCTTCTTCATGTTCCCGCTGGAAGGATACAAGGCCTGGTTAGAGGGTTAGGCTGGCGCAGGACACAATGCAGTAAAGAAAGCACATCTAGAGAGTCTCACCCCGCAGCAGCTGGCTTCACATGGACATAGTTTTCCTGAACAAAGAGAGGTGCCAAGGAGTAGTCATGGAAGAAGAGGTCGGACTTGTCTATGAGGGTCATGTGAGCAGTTTCCTCACCGCTGCTAAACACCTTCCGCACAACATCGAAAGGACCCTGGTAACACCAAACATGACCAATGTTAATGCCAGGCAGCAAAAGGTTCTTACCAAGCGAGGAAGAGAGTGGGCGAGATTTGCCAGCTCTGCTGAACCTAACCAATCCCAGGAGTCCAGATCACTGTGGTTGTCCCTAAATGACAGTGCACCACCCTTATATGGGTCTCTGACAGCTACTAGAATCACCAGCACAGCACTGTGTGGCAGATACACGTCAGTACACACCAACACCCTCCACCACCACGTCACTCACAATTTTAATGTCCTTTTTGGCGTTGTTGGCGCTGCTCTTTGCCTCATCGTAGGTCAGGGCTTTATTGCTGGCACACCACATACTGAGATTATGTAGTACCTGAGGGGGAGAAAACGCTGTGTGTAACAAAGAAGCTTCCAGAAGCACTGCTGCTCATCACGTGCAGAGCATCTCACCTGCCGAATGTCTTGGTTTGCCCCAAGAATAATTTCATTCATTGCTGGTGGCGGAATCTTTAATCCCTCCTTATAAGCCACAGACATCATGGCCCCCTAAAACATACAAGAGAGAGTGGCTAAATTACCACCGAATAGAGAATATGAACTACAAGTGTAACATAATCCTTGAACAAGGGTAAAACGAAAAGGTATCTGCTCCCAGTAATCACTCATCTCACCTTAATCTGTTCCACTCTCGGCCTCTGGAAGCGGAGGTCAAAGCAGTAGTTGGCCAGTGACCGGATTTTAGGGTGATTCCGGTCGTTACACATGCAGATGATGGGGATCTTAGATTGTTTGATCAAAGTGATTAACTCCTGAAAGGCGGCAAGAAAACATAATCACCAACTGTACTACGGAAGGACGGCAAAGGGTCTACTACATTATGCCGGCGCTTGGGATCCTTGCTCGCAGCAAAATAGCGCCGGGATCCCGACAGCCGGCATGCAGGCAGCAGGGTGAGCGCAAAAAAGAGGATTTTGGTACTTACCGATAAATCCATTTCTCTGAATCCTCTAGGGGACACTGGAGTCCTATACAGTAGGGGTGTGAAGCCTTGAACCGGAGGTGTGGCACAATCTTAAATGAGCATTGTCTGCACAGCCGGCTCCTCCCCCTTCACATCCCTCCTCCCTCAGTTTGAAAAATGTGACTGAGAGAATAGGACATGACACTAAAGCCCATGGCGAGGAACCGAACCGTACAACATATCAAACAGCGGCCAAGAACTCTTAACCGAATAACTAACGCTGTTTGCACGAACTGATTAAAACAAGAACTTGTAACACAGCAGGTTGACAGCACCGAGGCGGCGTCCAGTGTCCCCTAGAGGATTCAGAGAAATGGATTTATCGGTAAGTACCAAAATCCTCTTTTCTCTTTCATCCACTAGGGGACACTGGAGTCCTATACAGTAGGGGACGTCCCAAAGTTTTCTCCCAGGGAGGGAGTGCTGTCGGTGGCCTGCAAAACTAAACGTCCGAACTTAGATTCTCCGGACGCAAAAGTATCAAACTTGTAAAATCTCGCGAACGTGTGGGCTGAAGACCACGTCGCCGCTCTGCAAAGTTGAGTAGTGGAAGCACCCCTGGCAGCCGCCCACAAGGCACCCACTGATCGGGTAGTATGAGCACCCGTCTGAACCGGAACCTGTTTGCCACAGGAAATATAAGCCTGCCGAATGGCAAGTCTAATCCATCTGGACAAAGTCTGCTTAGAGGCCGGCCAACCCTTCTTTGGCCCATCATAAAGAACAAACAAATGGTCCGACTTTCTGAAAGACGACGTAACCTGTACGTATATCCGTAAAGCTCGGACAACATCCAAGGACACGTCCTCATCTGTGAGACCCTGGAAAGATGGACCCACTATTGGCTGGTTTACATGAAACCCCGACACCACCTTCGGAAGGAAGTCTGCTCTTGTACGGAGTTCCGCCCTATCCTCATGAAAAACTAAAAAAGGACTCTTACAGGATAAGGCTCCCAACTCAGAAACCCGCCTAGCCGAAGCCAAGGCCAGTAATAACGTGACCTTCCAAGAGAGATATTTCAGGTCTGTTCTTGTCAACGGCTCAAAAGTCGGTGACTTCAAATATTCTAACACCAAACCTAAGTCCCATGGTGCCGTGGGAGGACGAAAAGGGGGTTGAATCCTCAGAACCCCCTGTAAAAAGGTTTGAATCTCTGGCAAGGATGCTAGCCGCTGTTGAAAAAGGATGGAGAGAGACGAAATCTGAACCTTCAAAGAGCCCAATCTGAGTCCTCCCTCGAGACCGGCCTGAAGGAAAAGTAGAAGACGCGATAAATGGAAGTTAGATGAATTCCATCCCCGTTCCTGACACCAAGCCATGTACCGTCTCCAAATCCTGTAGTAGTGCCTGGCTGTGACCGGTTTCCTTGCGGCAATCATTGTAGGAATGGCCGTTCGTGGGATCCCTCTGTTTCTTAAGATCCGGGTTTCAATAGCCACGCCGTCAAACGCAGCCTGTTCAGATCGGGGTGTAGGAACGGACCCTGAGATAACAGGTCCTCTCTCTGAGGTAACCTCCAAGGATCTTCCGCAAGTAACCCTCGCAGGTCGGTGTACCAACTCCTGCGGGGCCAATCCGGTGCGATCAGAATGGCCCACACTCTTTCCCGTTTTACCCTTTTTAGAACCCTGGGTATGAGTGGGAATGGGGGAAATATGTAAACTCTCCTGTAACACCAAGGAAGTGTTAATGCGTCTACTCCTTCTGCTGCTGGATCTCGAGTCCTTGACACATATCTGGGCAGCTGATGGTTTTGTCGAGACGCCATTAGGTCCTCCTGAGGCAGACCCCATCTTCTCACAATCATGTTGAAAATCCGTGGATGAAGGCACCACTCTCCCGGATGCATGTCCTGGCGACTGAGGTAATCTGCTTCCCAGTTCTCCACACCTGGAATGAACACTGCCGAGAGAATGATGTCTCGTCTTTCTGCCCACAACAAGATCTTTGTGGCTTCCTTTAACGCCATTCTGCTCTTTGTTCCTCCTTGACGGTTTATGTAAGCCGTCGTCGTGACATTGTCTGACTGAATCCTGATGTGTTGTTTTATGACTAGGTTTTCTGCTAAGAGAAGTGCATTGTAAACTGCTCTTAGTTCGAGGATATTTATTGGCAGTTTGCTCTCCTGTAGCGTCCACCGTCCTTGAAACTGATGGTCCTCTAGGACGGCTCCCCAACCTCTGAGACTGGCGTCCGTCGTCAGGATCCTCCAATCCCAAATGCCGCATTTCTTGCCGGCTGCAAGGTTTTTGTGTAACGACCACCATATCAAGGAGACCCGTACTTGTGGTTGAAGTCGGATTCTCCGATGGAGAAGCCAGTGCGAGCCTGCTCCCTGAGCAATGAGGTTTATTTGGAATGGTCGGGAATGAAGTCTGCCGTACTGGAGAGCTTCGAATGACGCCACCATCTTCCCTCTCTCCGCTGCCGCACGCCGCTCCGTCTCCCCCTGCACACAGGATGGACAAACAGAGCCAAGCGCTGCACAAACTCCCGCGCCGCACGCCGCTCCGTCTCCCCCTGCACACAGGACGGACAAACAGAGCCCAGCGCTGCATCGGCTACTGAGGGGGTCTTTAGTAAAACTAGTAAAACTAAAGCAAGTGTCAAGAGGGGAGAAAAAGTAAATAATATAAATAAATACCCTTACTATATGAAAAAACCTAGCCTAAGCTATTTCTTCTAAGTTTCAACCATTACTCACTATTCTGCTGTTTGAGGATCTCCTGTGGAGAGATGCAGGTCCCTTCAATAGGAATCTTTGTCTCTCCAATAATAAGTAGCCTTGTCTCCCCTTTGTTAGGTTGACGCAGCCCTTTTACAGATCTTTAGTCAGGAGCTCAGTTGCTCCACTTGTTGTGCCTCCAGCACAATTTTTCAAACTGAGGGAGGAGGGATGTGAAGGGGGAGGAGCCGGCTGTGCAGACAATGCTAATTTAAGATTGTGCCACACCTCCGGTTCAAGGCTTCACACACCTACTGTATAGGACTCCAGTGTCCCCTAGTGGATGAAAGAGAAAAGCCCCTTGCGGGCTCGCTGCACTCGCCACACTGTGGGCACGGTGGCGCGGGTACGCTATTTATTCTCCCTCCAGGGGTGCCGTGGACACCTCAAGAGGGAGAATAGTTGTTGGTATGCCCGCTGTTGGGATCCCGGTGCCGGTATGCTGAGCGCTGGGATCCCGGCAGCCGGCATATCAAATGCCTCCTGACCGCAAACACAGTAAGTGCTAGGGGGTACATCATAGGGGTATCTGAGGTCATCAAGGCGATTTATACCTTGTATAAAGCCAGGCTTTGGCTTCATAGGTTGCATCACAGGGGTGTGGATCAAAGGATCGACAATAAACAGGTAGACACCATATGGCCGATGTGCATTACGTCGACAGGGTCAAAAGATAATTTTCTACGTTTAACCACATCTAAGACAAATTAATGGAAACATGTACCCTCATGGGCTCATTTCACATGCCACGCTTCCGGCAAGGTTACTATTCCCAATTGTAGTCCATATGGATGACAAATTATGGAATAGTTGAAGAAAAAATAAATACTCGTGTCGACCTTTTGTACCTGCCGTCCATATGGTGTCAACCTATTGACTTTCAATCTATCGCTCCAGGAACTCATATAACAGAAATTCTCCCCTCAATGATACAGGGACGTGTGGTGAGGTAAATAGCTCAGGAGGCACTGGCTAGCACCAGAGCCAGATTTACATGCAATATATGAGCCAAAGCGTACATCTGGGCATTACACACAGGTGCAGCAGTATGTATAAACTCCTGGAAATTTGGTGAGTTTTGATCAGAGGTGTGCGGATAAGGTAGGTATGGGAGGCACTGCCTCACCTGCCATAGACTTTTTACTCCAGAGTTTTGGCTATAAATTTATTAGAATAATGCAAAGAAGATATTTCAAACATTTTTTGTATTTTCCATATACTTTACTCAGTCAAAACTCTGGCACAAACATTACTATGACAGGAAAGGCTCTGCCTCACCTACCTCACCCCACCGCACGTCACTGTAATGATACAATTGTGGGGCATGAGGTTGAGCGGTGATGTTTGTCTATGGAGTAAAGCTGGGTACACACCTATGCAATAACCGGGCTTATCTGCCTCTGTTGGAACATTGGCCTGATAAGTAAGTGTGTATGCAGGAGCATCAGCTGATAAACAGCTTCAAATACTCCTGCAAAATATATCTCAGTGTGTACGGGATTGCACACTGATTGGGAAATGTCTTCAAGGATTGGGGAGTTATCAAACCTGCAAAGTGTGTGCCCAGCTTAAAACGATCTGTAGAAGGACCATTGCAGATGCCTTCAGGGGTTAGAGTGGTAAGAAGGAAAGGTATTTCCAATGCACGTCACTACAACGGGGCTCACCTGTACTCCCCCTCTGTCTTCATTTCCTGCCATACCGTCCACTTCATCCATGATCAGGACATGTTTGGCACTTACAGACTTGCTGGTCCCTAATAAGGAAGACAGGAAAGAGCCAATAAGCACAGCACTGCCACATAGTGTACAACACCTAGAACACAGGTACACGGGAAGCCACCTACCAGCATAAAAGCCTTGAATACTGGTATTGTTCAGGGACTCTGCTACCACTCCCTTCATACTGTTCTTGCTGCGGGTGTCACTGGCGTTTAACTCCACGTAGCTGTAGTCAAGTTCCTAATACACACACAGAACACCTTCTTAGATACAGAGGAGAAATTGGGATTTTTGTTTACTTACCGTAAAATCTCTTTCTCTGAGTCCATCTGGGGGACGCTGCGACGTTACTTGTGGGTTAGAGGTGTGTGGTAGTGGAGTTTGGCACAGAACTATCAAAAGCTGACTCCTCCCCCCTCTAACCCCTCCCATCTCCTTCCTGCTCAGCCCTGTTCAGTTAACGTTTAGCCAAGCCAAAGGAGATAGACCAGAATAAAAAATTAACCAATTAAACCAGACAACCTATGGGAGGGATCGCAGCGTCCCCCAGATGGACTCAGAGAAAGAGATTTTACGGTGAGTAAACAAAAATCCCAATTTCTCTGTCCTCCATCTGGGGGACGCTGCGCCGTTACTTGTGGGACTTCCCAAAGCAAGCTAATGAGAGGAGGGAGACGTTGACGGCATAGCCGTCTGTAAAATACGACGCCCAACAGAGGCAGTCTCCAAACCAAAAGTATGAAACCGGTAAAACTTTGTGAACGTATGGACTGACGACCAGGTCGCCGCCCTGCATAGTTGCTCAACAGATGCACCACCGCGAACAGCCCAAGACGCTCCAACTGCTCTAGTCGAATGAGCCCTAATTGAGTCAGGAACCGAAACGTTTGAGGACACGTAAGCCTGTCTGATGGCCGAAGTTACCCAACGGGCCACAGTGTTCTTAGAGGCAGGCCAACCTCGTTTGGGAGCATCAATCAATACCAACAAGGAATCCGTACGACGGAAAGACTCCGTGCGAGACAAATAAATAAGTAAGGCCCGAACAACATCCAAGAGAGCCAAATGGGAATCCTCCCCCTGAGAAGATGACGGATTAAAAGCTGGAAGAACGATGTCCTGATTTAAATGGAATGCTGAAACAACCTTTGGAAGAAATGAAGGCTTTGTCCGCAGCACTACCCGATTTTCATGAAACACTAACAAGGGCGGCCTGCAAGAAAGAGCCGCCAACTCAGACAGACACTCGTCTAGCTGAGGCAATCGCCAAAAGAAAAACAACTTTTTGTGTTAGATAACGTAGTTCCACAGATTCTAGAGGTTCAAATGGAGAATTTTGAAGAGCCTTAAGTACCAAGTTTAAATCCCAGGGAGGAATCGGAGGAACAAAAGGTGGTTGAATTCGAAGTACTCCCTGCAGGAATGTTTGAACCTCTGGGATGATTGCTAATTTCTTTTGAAAAAGAACCGACAAGGCCGAAACCTGACCCTTCAGGGAAGAAAGTTTTAAAACCTTTGTCAAGACCCTCCTGGAGAAAGGAGAGCAGGCGAGGAAGTCTAAACAAATGCGGAGTCAAGTTCCTTTTCTCGCACCAAGCAATGTAAATACGCCATACTCTATGGTAAATGCCAGAAGTCACCGGCTTTCTAGCCCGAATCATTGTCTGAACAACCGCACGAGAAAGACCCTTTGCCTTCAAAAATGTTGGATTCAAGAACCAAGCCGTCAAAGCCAGCCGATTTAAATCTGGGTGGCGACAAGGTCCTTGAAGAAGAAGATCTGGTCGCAGAGGGAGGCGAAAGGGATCTCCTACGACCATGCTGCTTAGAAGAGTGTACCACTGTCGGCGCGGCCAATCCGGAGCCACCAGAATTACTGCAAGGCCTTCTCGCCGAATGCGTTGGAGTAGACGTGGGAGCAATGGAATTGGTGGGAACACGTAACCCAGCTGAAATTGCCACGGAGCTGTTAGTGCATCGATCAGAAATGCTTGAGGATCCTGAGTTCTTGATCCGTAAACAGGAAGTTTTTTGTTGAGGCGTGACGCCATCAGGTCTATGTCTGGCATTCCCCAGCGATCCACTAGAGAAAGAAACACTTCCTGGTGAAGTTCCCATTCTCCCGGATGAATCGTGTGACGACTCAAAAAATCTGCTTCCCAGTTTTCGACTCCCGGAATGTGAATTGCTGAAATCACGGGAGTCCAATGCTCCGCCCACGTGAGAATCTGAGCAACCTCTCTCATTGCGGACCAGCTGCGAGTTCCTCCCTGTTTGTTGATGTAAGCCACTGCCGTGGCATTGTCGGATTGCACCCGAACTGGATGGCCCTGCACCATGGTCTGAATCCGAATGAGAGCATACCTGATCGCTCTCAATTCCAGAATGTTGATCTGTAGTTTTGACTCTTGATTGCTCCAGCGCCCCTGTAAATGATGAGTCTGGAACACTGCTCCCCAACCGCTGAGGCTTGCGTCCGTGGTTACCATCATCCAAGACCAGACCGTGAACGGCGCACCCTTCCTCAGATTGTGACTGTGAAGCCACCAGTAGAGCGACTGACGAGTTCTTATCGACAAGCGTATCAACTGCAGTTCGAGACGTGAATCCGTCCGAGTCCAACAGTGGAGAATCTGAGCTTGAAGAGGTCGGGCGTGGAATCTGGCGTATGGAACTGCCTCGAATGAGGACACCATCTTGCCCAGTACCTGCATGCATCTGAGGACTGACACTGCCGGCAATTTTAACAGGGTTCTGATTCTGGCTTGTAAGTCCTGAATCTTGTCTGTAGGAAGAAACACCTTCTGGCTGTTGGTGTCGAATAGAAGACCCAGAAAAACCATTTTCTGTGACGGGAGTAAAGACGACTTTGGAAAATTGATTATCCACCCGAACGACTGTAGAGTCTCTATCGTTAGACGCAGGTTCTGAGTGAGAATCTCCGGTGACGGGGCCTTGATCAACAGGTCGTCCAAGTATGGGGTGATGTTGACCCCTTTGCAACGGAGAACTGCGACGACATGACCCAGGACCTTCGTAAAAACCCGGGGAGCCGTAGAGAGACCAAAGGGAAGGGCCCGAAACTGAAAATGCCACGGACCTACTGCAAGTCTCAGAAGGGATTGATGTCCTATCCAAATTGGAATATGTAGGTATGCGTCCATTATGTCTATTGAAGCCAAATATTCCCCTGGCTCCATGGCTGCGATAATGAAGCGAATGGATTCCATCCTGAATTTTTGGGATGAAAGGTACGGATTGAGAGCTTTTAGATTTAGAATGGGTCGAAACGAACCGTCCGGCTTGTCTACGAGAAAAAGACCAGAGTAAAAGCCCCGACCTCTCTGAGGAGCTGGGACCGGAAGGATTACTCCATTTTGTAATAATGTTGCTGTTGCCTGAAGGAGAGCTTGACGTCTGGAGGGGTCGTCTGGGAGAGGTTGTGACAAATAGTCGGGTTGGGACTGTCTCTTCGAAATTCAACATATATCCTCTGGAAGTGACCCCTATTACCCACCGATCTGGTTTCGATAGGAGCCACACTTCCCTGAAGTGAAGTAAACGAGCCCCAACCTGTATTGATCCCTCCAGAGGGCCCGAAGAGTCATGCCTCAGGCTTGTCGGCAGGCTTACTGGCCGGTCTGCGAGTAGCCTGAGCTCCTCTACCTCTGAATGATCCCCTCCGTGGAAATCTGGAGAAGGGTCGAAAGGACTGGAAGTTACCTCTGCCCTGCGTACGAAAGGACCGAAATCTTGTAGGTTTTGGTTTGTTAGGAGCAGATGGAAGGAAAGGGCTCTTTCCTCCCGTAGTATCTGAAATGATCTTCTTTAACTCTGATCCAAAGAGAAACTCGCCTTCAAAAGGAACTGCCGTCAAGGTCTGCTTTGAGTCCGAATCAGCATTCCAAACCCTAAGCCAAAGAGATCGTCTTGCGGATACTGTTAAGGCAGAAACACGGGACTGTAGCGCCACCGAA
This sequence comes from Pseudophryne corroboree, assembly GCF_028390025.1. Lineage (NCBI taxonomy): Eukaryota > Metazoa > Chordata > Amphibia > Anura > Myobatrachidae > Pseudophryne > Pseudophryne corroboree. Next base: position 1,117,724,914 of record NC_086444.1, read on the forward strand.
TCCAATAAGGCTTCACCCACGTAAGTAAGGGCCTCAGAAATCTGTTCTGCTAATTGAATGGCCTCCGACGGATCGTCTGACTGCATCCCAGATACAACCTGTGCAAGCCACTCATCAACGGCTTTAAGCACCCAGGCACTCGCCAGAACTGGACGGAGAGAGACACCTGATAAGGAAAACATAGATTTTAGTAATGCTTCTATCTTCCTATCGGTAGAGTCTTTTAAAGTCACAGACTGTACTGACGGAATAACCGTAGCTTTTGCTAAATGCGAAATAGGAGCGTCTACCTTTGGGGCAGTTTCCCAAAATTTTGTATCCTCCTCTGTAAAAGGATATAGAAATTTTAACTTTTTAGGAGCTTGGAAACGCGAATCCGGTTTTAGCCAGGGTTCTTTTAAAATATCCACAAAGTGCGAGTAAGAAGGGAAGGCAGTAACCTGTCTCTTCTGTCGTTTGAAGAAAGGGGAAGAAGTCTCGGCTACTGCCTCATCCTGAATATTAAGGGTCTGACGAATGGCTTCGATTAGTAGCCTAACACCTGAACTAGTAGATAAATCCTCATCTTCCCAAGCCGAATTTTCGTCCCATTCAGGATCTACCTCCCCTTCTTCCAATGGAGATGTCAGAGTATCCAACTCCTCTCCCGGAAACGCAATAGCGGGCAACGGCTGCGTTCGCTTAGAAGCCGCCGAACTACTGGCCGAATTTACAAATTTATTTACAGACTGAGTCAAATCAGTGAGACACTTTCCCATATTCTGGGCCCACAGCGGTTCCACCTGAGTCTGGGCCAAAGCTGCTTCCGACCTTGACTGACGCAAATCTGAAATTGCATCCACCATGGCCTTGACCCAAGGGGGCATTGACTGATCTGTGGCTCTGGCCTGCTGATCTGCCGCTGGTGCACCCGAGCATGATGTACAGAGGGTCCCTGCATCAGCACTCCCCTTAGCCAGCTTTGTGCCACATTGTGAACATGAGAAATAAACCACTGAGGTTGTTTTTCCCTTTGTAGGTTTCTCTGGCTTACTGGTCATCCTGTACTCTGGTGTACTATGTCCTGTCCCCCAAGTTTGTGTGATCCCCCCCCCCTTTTATACTTGCGGTTTTTGTGTAGTGTAATCCCCCTCCGTAGCACAGCGTCCCCCTGTCTGCAGGCAGAGAAGATGGCGCCGTGACCAGCAGCGCGCGCGCGGGCAGAGCTGAGCGGGGAGACGGCTCTGCCCGCCTGACGTCACTCCTCTCACTCTCCGTCAAAACCGGAAGTTCAGCTCCCGTGCGCCGCTACACAGCGGTTGTCACGGCAGCACAGCAACGGTCCAGGGAGTGAATAACACCCTCCCGGACCTAAACACAGTCCGTCCACATCACATTCCACCCCAGTTCAGCCATCCGGCTGTCTGTGGATGGTCGCGCGCTCCGGGGGGGGGGGGGGGGGGGGGGGGGGGGGACGATGTATAGATAAGAATAAATTCCCCATTAGCAATAGGAAATAGGGACAGCCCAATACTGTCAATGACAGATTGTGGCTGTCCAGTACCTGATGCTGCTTTCTTCTCTCTCTCTCTCTGAAGGCCCCAGTGACCAAGGTATAGTGGCCTCCATGCAGCAGTCTGGAATGGGATACTAACCCCTTCCACTGTTATACCTGTCACCTGTAAACAGGGACTAGGTATTTGTGAAGGAAAAAAAAAATGAAAAAAAATAAACCGAAAATCTAAAGAGAAATAAAAACTGTGTCTGTACCCCACAGGCACAAAACTAAAACTGAACAGGGCTGAGCAGGAAGGAGATGGGAGGGGTTAGATGGGGAAGGAGTCAGCTTTTGATAGTTCTGTGCCAAACTCCACTACCACACACCTCTAACCCACAAGTAACGTCGCAGCGTCCCCCAGATGGAGGACAGAGAAACAAAGCACACACCCACAGCTCTCACTGGTGCTTGTCAGCAAGGACTGCGTATCATACTGCTCTGTGATAGGACACACAGGTAATGGGTACTGATTACACCTACATCCATGGGCAGCGTGCAGTGGAGCCGGAGAGTCTGACCAGTGGAGTATATTATATATACACCATGTGGTACTCAGTCCACAGTTAGTAATTGGTACGAACGTCGTCATACCTATAGTGGTAGTTCATCTTTTAGAAACAGAACTTCTATGCGCTATTGGTCGCGCCCTCTTCATTCATTTTTAACAAAAATACACCTGGGGGAGGGATGCTGAGATTCCTCACCGATGGATCTTACCAAAAAGTGGATCGCCGAGATATTCCTACAGATTTTTTATATAGATGTTCTACAGCATTTTTGTGGAAGTAGTGCCCACTGTCTCTAATCTCTCCCTCTATAACAGTTTACCTTGCAGACCAGCACAGCTGTTGTGGTTTTCCCAATGCCCGGGGGACCAGACAGCAGGGCTGCTTTAAAAGAGGATCCATCATCCTTGCCGCCAAATTTGTTGAATTTCCCTGGAATAGTAGCATTATGAAGATTACAGAAATGCACAAACACATAATAAACACATCTGAACATCAGGACACACAACTGAACTATGTAGTCTATATTAAGTACAACAGGTATAGGGGCACAATTACAAAACTCAAAGCAGGGTAACGGAACTGGTAAACCTGGGCAAAGTCTGCTATATGCTTTGGTGCAATATTGATCTTTACAGAAACTTTCTGGCCCCTAGTGAGCTCAGCGTTCCGGTCACAATCAGGTACAAGACCAGTGCTGAACGGCTGTAAATACATCAATGTGAGTTTTATAGACAATCTGTGACAATTCTAGAACAGTCATTCCGCACCAGTTTTTGCTGCAGTGAAAGCTGCCATACATATGCCAGTAAAATCCATTACAATCCCCCCCCCCCCCCCCCCCCCCCCCCCCCCCCCCCCCCCCCCCCCCTTTCCCATCTAAACAGACAGCAATGTAGTTACCAGCAGGTTTCTTGTCATCGGTAGAGTGGTTCTGGTACCAGGCTTTCAGCCATCTCACCAGTTTGTTGGCACAGCTCTGGTCTCCTTGCTGTCCTATAATTGTTTTGACAGATGTAGGTTTGTATTTATCCACCCAGAGTAAACTCTCCATCTTGCCGCTGACTGGGGGTAAATCCAATGCTTTAGCAGAAGTTGCCCTTTCCGCCGGTTTCACGCGCTTTTCTTTTTCATCATCACACAACACTTTCATACCAGTGCCCGATTTCTTGGCCGGTGGGGATTCTCTCTTTTCTGGAGTCAGTTTCCTCTTATCCGGACTTGGCCTCTTTACAACTTTCTCTGGGGTCTTCTCAGTTTTCCCTTTAGCTTTATTCTGAATTAGAAGCAAATTAAAAATGATCTTGTGATGCGTGTACAGATGTTCTAGAGCTCCCATTACACAATTTTATGGGGTGTAAGCAAATAATCAGCAAGGCTATCCTACCACATAGATGACGTTATAATACTGCACATGGGGGGGTAATTCCGAGTTGTTCGCTCTGTAAATTTCTTCGCATCGCAGCGATTTTCCGCTTAGTGCGCATGCGCAATGTCCGCACTGCGACTGCGCCAAGTAAATTTGCTATGCAGTTAGGAATTTTACTCACGGTTTTTTCTTCGTTCTGGTGATCGTAATGTGATTGACAGGAAGTGGGTGTTTCTGGGCGGAAACTGTCCGTTTTAAGGGTGTGTGCGAAAAAACGCTACCGTTTCTGGGAAAAACGCGGGAGTGGCTGGAGAAACGGAAGTGTCTCTGGCCGAACGCTGGGTTTGTTTGTGACGTCAAACCAGGAACGACAAGCACTGAACTGATCGCAGATGCCGAGTAAGTCTGGAGCTACTCAGAAACTGCACAGAGAAGTCTTATCGCAATATTGCGAATCTTTCGTTCGCAATTTTAAGAAGCTAAGATTCACTCCCAGTAGGCGGCGGCTTAGCGTGTGCAAAGCTGCTAAAAGCAGCTTGCGAGCGAACAACTCTGAATGACCACCATGGTTCTGACAGAACTAAAACAAAATCACCAAGTAGGCGCACGGTACCAGTGATGTTGATAAAAACACAATTTATTAACATAAAACCAATAACAAACTGATTAAAAGACACAACACTACACAGAGCATATAACTGAGGTATTATACCTTATAGTTCACACATAAAGTGTATAAATAAGTGAAAGGGACACTAATATGCAGGAGAACCCGTCTCTGTAAGATAGGGTTAATCTCTCACATTAATTCCATATCAGACAGTTTAAATGAAAAGGAAGTCCTGTAAACTGATGTAATTAGCGTTTGTGACCATAAAGGTGTCCAGATTTAAATAGTGTTTCCTTGGAGCAAAATAAACCAGCCGATTAATGTTACTCACTGAGACGTAATGATCTCTTGCTGTACGGGATAAATGGTTAAGAAACCGCTTGTTATCACCCTGTAGCGGTATATTCAGATGAAAGCCACTTCTTTCTGTGCAGCACCAGTTGCCTGTATTAGATCACCATACAGATCCTCCAGCTTGCTGAGCGACGCCCGGCCGGGCAGGAGGTAACAATGTTCCAAATGCAAGGAGAGTTAGAGTGGAGTGATTGAATCACAGGCTGGATCATTCACCGGTAACTTGTAACAAACGGCTGAAAGTGATGGATGTCGTGCTCCGTGTGGGACACTTAATGGTCAAGTGTGGCCCTTACTTCTGTACCCTCAACGCGTTTCTTCCGCACCTCAGGCGGCTTCTTCAAGAGGCAGAGTGTTCTTCTCTGAGCACAATTGTGGTTGTTTTATATCTTGTCCCATTAAAATCATTAGAAACAGGTGAGTGTGAAGGCTCAACAGGTGCTCTGAAATCAGAGTCTTCATACACAGATAACGTGTCACAGGGTTTTTAATTAGACATTTAATTCAAAAAATATATATTTTAAAATCAATCCTATGGCTATCAGTTTGTCATAAATAAAAACAACATAAATAAAAATATAAATATATTTCTGTTATGCGGATAGAATCATTTTAATCCCATGAGGCTGCAGCTATATTAAAAGATCTTTCAGCAGCTGCAGCATTTATCCATTAATAGTCTCCCACTTATGAGTGGGGAAAAGGAATATACAAGCATATATACACATATGGTAAATTAAGTGCTATATGTTGTTAATAGCATATTATAGTAGACAATACGTTTATTAGGTCTCAATTTTATTATTTATTTATAAATGTTTATACTAAAAAAGCCTATCATAAATCATGTGAAATACCAAGTGTAAAGAAATATCTACACAACACATCTCTTCATATTGCTATCTTTATAAGCTCAAGTCTTAGTATTATAGCATGGGAAAATGTGAATTAAAGACACTTCACACATATAAACATGTAGAAAAAGAAATATATATAATGTTATTTTTATAGTTTTATAGCTATATAGTTTTATAGTTTTAGAGGATAGTATCTTCATCATATCAACATCTAAGCTATTGTAATTACACCTGTAATCTATTAACTAAAGTAGGACTGGCTGCATGGGTCAGTGGCCAGACTAGCGTGCAGAAAAAATCTGGCGCGTCACTAGCAGTATAGCGGCAGCGCCAGGTCTGCTCGCAGTCATGGTCTCAGACCCCGCAGATCCTCTCCATCAGTATGGTAGATAGCAATAAATGGGTAACCAATATAATAAATACGAACAACAACAAAAAATATATATATAAAAAATAAAAAATAATAAATAATAGTAAAAAAAAAAAAAAAAAATTTAATAAAATAATAAGAGAGAAAGGAATATGGACCAATCTTCATGTATGATTCTTTACTTCAACAGAAAAAGATGAAATAAACTGAACCAGCTAAATATAGCTAAATGAATTCAAGATCTATGGTTTCATTCAACCCTTGGGGTTTCAGAGTCTGTAATTTCCAGATCCATGCAGCTTCCTGACGACATAGAGTTCTAAATCTATCTCCACCTCTAGGGGTGATTTTAATCTGTTCAAGGCCAATGAGTTGGAGGCAAGCTGGATTACTGGAATGAATTTCTGCATAGTGACGTGAAACACTATGATTCATATATCCCTTAAGGATATTCCTTCTATGTTCCATAAAGCGCAGCTTCAGTGCCCTAGTGGTTCGCCCTACATAGTGCATCTGACATGAGCAGCGTAACAAATAAACTACAAAATGTGTATTGCAATTTATGAAGGATTGTATCTTAAAGTCTGTACTTGATCCAAACGGAGAAATGTGTTTAATTTTATTGACCACATGAGTACATGTGGTACATCTATTATGATTACATCTAAAGAAGCCCACAACTTTTGGGCCCACTAGTGTGAGTTGTTCACTCCTTTCAATATTAACAGAAGATCTCTTAAAGAAACTCGGAGCTAATATGTTCCTAAGATTTTTAGCTTTTTTAAAAATAATCGTAGGGTTTGCAGGGAGAGTTGTATTTAATATTGGATCGGTCAACAATAGTTTGTAATTACGTTTAATTATGCAAGAAATTTTGTTTGCTTTTACATTAAATTTTGATTTGAAAGCCAGATTATAGTGATTAATTTTTTGAGTTTTATTCTCACTATTATCTTTTTTACTAGGTGCTTCATCGCGCCCTACGGGCGCTCTTCACACCATCGCAAGGGGCTACGCCCCCTTAACCCTTGCATGCCTTTCTGGGGTTTAATATTTGTATTATATGGAGTATTACCTGCATTCCTTTGTTAGTGGTTAAATATTGCACAATGAAAGGGCATGCGATGGTGAAGGAGGCGCAGCCCCTTGCGACGGCGTGAACAGCACCTGCAGGGCACGATGTACAGAATGTAGCGGGTGCGGGGGGGACTGCGGATGGTGTCTGTAGATGCTGCGGGTGGAGGGGAGGCAGAAGTGGGGGTGGGGCCCGGATGGGGAAGGTTCGGGAGGTGCTGCGCGTGGGGGAGGGGCAGAGGAGTGGGGGATGCAGATGGGGGAGGGGTCCGGAGGCACCGCAGGTGGGGGAGGGGCAGGGGTGCCACGGGTGGGAGAGGGGCAGGTGTGGGGATGTTGTGGATGGGTGAAGGGTTCCGGAGGTGCTGTGGGATGGGAAGGGACGGGTGTGCCGGGGGTTGGGTAGGGGACCGCAGGCACCATGGGTAGGGTAGGGGCAGGTACGGGTGTTGCGGCGGATGGGAAAGGAGGTCCGGAGGTGGTGGAGGGGCAGGTGCAGGGGTGCCATTGGTGGGGGAGGGGTGGGTGAGGGGGGGGACCGCTGATGGAGGAGGGTGTCTGCAGATGCTGCGGGTGGAGGGGGGCAAGTGTGGGGGGAGACGTATAAGGGGGGTGAATGGTGGAAGGGGCCTGGAGGTGCTGTGGGTGGTGAAGGGGTGGAGGAGTGGGAGCCACGGGTGGTGTAGGGGGTCTGGAGGCACAGCATGTGGGGGAGGGGTGGAGTGCCGCATGTGGTGGAGGGGAAGGTGCGGAGGTGTGGTGCATTGGGGAGAGGTCTGGAGGCGCTGCGGGTACTGTACATGCCATATAAGGTAGTTGGAGGGTATGCAGTAACAGGGCAAGGACAGGGGTGACAGGGTCAGTACAGGGTTGACGGGGCCAGGACAGGGGTGACGGGGCCAGGACAGGGGTGACGGGGCCAGGACAGGGGTGACGGGGCCAGGACAGAAATGATAGGGACAGGATAGGGGTGACAGGGCCAGGGTAGGGGCGGCAGGACCAGGACAGGGGTGACGGGGCCAGTATAGGGTTCACAGGGCAAGCACAGGGGTGACAGGGCCAGGATAGGGGTAACAGGGCCAGCATAAGGGTGACAGGGCCAGGATAAGGGTGAAAGGGCCAGAATAAGGGTGGCAGGGCAAGGCCAGGGACATGACAGAACACAGGGCACGGGAGAGATTGGTATTAGGGACAAAACAGTGGTGACAGACAGATGTGTCTTACCGGAGTCACTGCTGCTGCTGTTCCATTCCAACCTGTTGGGATCTGCTGCTGCTGGAAACTTGGCATGGCTGACTCTCTCAGGCTGGAGTCCTGCTTTCTCTGCCAGTCCGCATCCCTCCCCCCCCTCCTCAGTCACACACCGCAGACCTCGCGCAGCTGCCGGGCACTGTGGTAAGGTGAGACTGGAAATGACTGGTTAGCCCCCAGGAGATGCTGCGGCTGGAGGGAGGAGGGGGTCATAGCATGCACGTGGCGCGGACCTCACGGCTTCCGGGCACTGTGGTAAGGGGAGACTGGGAGTGACTGGTTAGCTGCAGCGCTACCCGCCAGCTAAAGTGTGTGAATGAGCTGGGCGCACTCCACTGCGGGTGGCAGCGCTGCAGCTAGCGGTGGGGTTGCCGGGGCTGGAGATAACAGAGGCAGTATGGAACCTGCACAGCGGCAGGTGACCCACAAAACTGCAGCTAAGAAGCGTGGAGTGTGTCAGAAAGTGACGCTCCTCCGCACCAGAGAGACCCTGCTGAGTATGCCGATGTGGGGGGTCAAGCACACAGTGAGCCGGTGCCCGTCTGTCTGTATGACATACCCCTCACACACCCCCATACCTCCCAAATGTCCCGATTTTCGCGGGACAGTCCCATTTTTTGGGGTCTGTCCCGCTGTCCCACCCGCGGGTCGCAGTGTCCTGCGGTGGGGGGGGCTGCTCAGCGGTAAATAGTGGAGACAGAGGGAGAGGGGGCATCAGGGGGTACGGATTAATGGGGGGGGTTCCAGCAGCAGAGCCAGATTAAGGGGGGGGGGGGGGGGGCAGGGGATACGTACCGTTGGCCCCACAGTTTTAGAGGCCCCCCCGGCTGGAGTAGCTCTGTCCCAGCTCAGAAGCTCCCCCCCCCCCGTCCTGCCAGCAACAGTGGCAGCATTGTGCTACAGTCAGCACACGCTGCTGCATATTGGCAGGTCTGTGGTGTTGCAGGGAGGCAGCAGTCTCCCTGCTTTCTTCTCCCTGTGCGGGTGTGTAGGGGGGAGCGACCACCTCCTCTGGATTTAGCCCTAGCTGAGGGGCCAAAATCCCATAAAAAAAATAAAAAACAAAAATCGGAATTTGCATAAGGGGGCGTGGCCGCGCGGTCCGCGATTAGGCCACGCCCCCAGCAGGCACAGCAATGAGATAGGGCTCCCCTGTCTCAAGTGCCCTGGGCCCCCCGGACTCATAATCAGCCCCTGGGGGCATGCCAGCAGCTCACAGAGCGCTGGGCATGCCCCCTCACTGACGAAAACGGGGACCCTCCTGTGAAGCCACGCCCCCTTTTCGCCAAGTGTTTCCCTCCTTCTGCCTGGAGAAAGCTCCTGCAGAAAGCTGGGAGGTATGCAGCCCTGTCTGTGACATGCCCAATGTCCATGCTATCTGCTTCTGCTCCTAGTCTCCTGTAGATTTGGCCAGATCTCTGTGACTCATTTGAATAACTCCGCCCACTGTGGTGACTCCGCCCAGCGTTAGCAAATGAATCACAAGGTCACAGAATAGGGCTATTATATAGGAGATTATTATTTTTGTTTTTGTTATTATTGTTGCTAATAGATCTAGATTCCTCAGGAGCTGTTTCAATGAATGAAGGAGGATCACATACTATAGTAATACGTGAACCTTCTTTCTCATTTGGGTTCATATGAGATAATTGTGTATTAGTAGTTTTAAAGATATTTCTCCTATCTAATGTTTGTGAATAGGCTATGGCCTCTTCTAATATATCCTCAGGATAATCACGTTCTCTCAAGGAGGTAATCAAGTTCTCCGCATGCTCAGCAAAGGTACAATCTAATGTACAGTTACGTCTAATCCTGAACAGTTGACTTTTAGGTACGTTGTTAAGCCAACCTTTCTTATGGTTGCTCGTATACGGAATATAGCTACAGATGTCAACCGATTTTTTATAGGATGATACTATGAGTTTCTCCTCTACCGCCTCCACTGTTACGTCCAAAAAATTGATTCGTGAGGAGTGATGTGTACAAGTGAATGACAAACCATATTCATTAGTGTTTAAAAAATCAACAAAATTCATAACTGTGTTATCATCACCTTTCCAAATAAAAAACAGGTCGTCGATATAGCGACAATAAAGGACCAGGTTCGCAGAGTATGGGCCCTCCCAGATCAGAGCGGGTGGCATTCTGTATGCCGGCGGTCGGGCTCCCGGCGCTCAGTATACCGGCGCCGGGAGCCCGACCGCCGGCATACCGACACTTTTTATTGAACTCAATAGGTATGTTAGGAGTCTATGTAGAGAGAGATTTTTTGCTTGTACCAAAAAGAATTCTGGAGTTGAAACACAAGTTATTCTAGATAGAGATGATCAATCAGGTCTTAACATACTAAATGAGTTACTCATAGAGAGTGCAGTGAGTGAATCCCAATTAACATCAGAGATCCTCACGTTTAATGTCAATGATACTCCTCAATCACTATTTAAAAACAAATCTCAACTTTATCCGCTTCAACATAAGACTAGTGCTATTGAAACATTCTATAATAAATCCTTACATGATTTTCGGGTATTATGTGACAGCAAAATACCCTCTTGTTTATACAACCTTACCAGTGAAGAAAGGAAGACCCTCAAAACAGCTGGCCTCTGATACGACCATTACAATTAAACCTGCTGATAAGGGGGGGGGGGGGGGGTTGGTGATTCAAGATACTTGTGATTACATAAAAGAAGCAAAGCGCCAACTACTTGATATAACATTCTATAAAGTGTTGGCTCATGACCCCTCCCCTAAATATCAGCTGGAATTAAAAACTCTATTGGAAACTGCCAAAAGTGAAGGTGTGATTGCTCAGGAGGAGTTCAATTTCCTCTACCCCCTCCACCCTATCGTCCCTACTTATTATCACCTCCCTAAAATTCACAAGACACTTCACGAACCCCCGGGGCGCCCTATAATTTCAGGGATAGGAGGCCTTACGTCTAATTTATCCTACTATGTTGATCACTTTTTACAACCTTGCGCGACATCTCTGAGGTCCCATATTCGTGATACGACGGAATTTATCAAACGGGTAGAAGGGCATAAATGGGCCCATGATTATAAATTGATTACCTGTGATGTAAAAGCATTGTACACCAATATCCCACATGATAAAGGTGTACAAGCCGTTGATAGGGCCCTTAGGAAATCCGGAATGGACTCAGAGATGAAGCGCAACTTTATCACTTCGGCTATTTATTTTATTTTGACACACAATCACTTTTTATTTGATCACTGTCACTATCTACAGGTCCTCGGTACAGCGATGGGGACCAGGTTCGCACCGAGTTTCGCTAACATCTACATGGGTGACCTCGAACAGGCTCTGATCTGGGAGGGCCCATACTCTGCGAACCTGGTCCTTTCTTGTCGCTATATCGACGACCTGTTTTTTATTTGGAAAGGTGATGATAACACAGTTATGAATTTTGTTGATTTTTTAAACACTAATGAATATGGTTTGTCATTCACTTGTACACATCACTCCTCACGAATCAATTTTTTGGACGTAACAGTGGAGGCGGTAGAGGAGAAACTCATAGTATCATCCTATAAAAAAATCAGTTGACATCTGTAGCTATATTCCATATACGAGCAGCCATTAAGAAAGGTTGGCTTAACAACGTACCTAAAAGTCAACTGTTCAGGATTAGACGTAACTGTACATTAGATTGTACCTTTGCTGAGCATGCGGAGAACTTGATTACCTCCTTGAGAGAACGTGATTATCCTGAGGATATATTAGAAGAGGCCATAGCCTATTCACAAACATTAGATAGGAGAAATATCTTTAAAACTACTAATACACAATTATCTCATATGAACCCAAATGAGAAAGAAGGTTCACGTATTACTATAGTATGTGATCCTCCTTCATTCATTGAAACAGCTCCTGAGGAATCTAGATCTATTAGCAACAATAATAACAAAAACAAAAATAATAATAAAAAAGATAATAGTGAGAATAAAACTCAAAAAATTAATCACTATAATCTGGCTTTCAAATCAAAATTTAATGTAAAAGCAAACAAAATTTCTTGCATAATTAAACGTAATTACAAACTATTGTTGACCGATCCAATATTAAATACAACTCTCCCTGCAAACCCTACGATTATTTTTAAAAAAGCTAAAAATCTTAGGAACATATTAGCTCCGAGTTTCTTTAAGAGATCTTCTGTTAATATTGAAAGGAGTGAACAACTCACACTAGTGGGCCCAAAAGTTGTGGGCTTCTTTAGATGTAATCATAATAGATGTACCACATGTACTCATGTGGTCAATAAAATTAAACACATTTCTCCGTTTGGATCAAGTACAGACTTTAAGATACAATCCTTCATAAATTGCAATACACATTTTGTAGTTTATTTGTTACGCTGCTCATGTCAGATGCACTATGTAGGGCGAACCACTAGGGCACTGAAGCTGCGCTTTATGGAACATAGAAGGAATATCCTTAAGGGATATATGAATCATAGTGTTTCACGTCACTATGCAGAAATTCATTCCAGTAATCCAGCTTGCCTCCAACTCATTGGCCTTGAACAGATTAAAATCACCCCTAGAGGTGGAGATAGATTTAGAACTCTATGTCGTCAGGAAGCTGCATGGATCTGGAAATTACAGACTCTGAAACCCCAAGGGTTGAATGAAACCATAGATCTTGAATTCATTTAGCTATATTTAGCTGGTTCAGTTTATTTCATCTTTTTCTGTTGAAGTAAAGAATCATACATGAAGATTGGTCCATATTCCTTTCTCTCATTATTTTATTAAATTTTTTTTTTTTTTTTTTTTACTATTATTTATTATTTTTTATATATATATTTTTTTTTGTTGTTCGTATTTATTATATTGGTTACCCATTTATTGCTATCTACCATACTGATGGAGAGGATCTGCGGGGTCTGAGACCATGACTGCGAGCAGACCTGGCGCTGCCGCTATACTGCTAGTGACGCGCCAGATTTTTTTCTGCACGCTAGTCTGGCCACTGACCCATGCAGCCAGTCCTACTTTAGTTAATAGATTACAGGTGTAATTACAATAGCTTAGATGTTGATATGATGAAGATACTATCCTCTAAAACTATAAAACTATATAGCTATAAAACTATAAAAATAACATTATATATATTTCTTTTTCTACATGTTTATATGTGTGAAGTGTCTTTAATTCACATTTTCCCATGCTATAATACTAAGACTTGATCTTATAAAGATAGCAATATGAAGAGATGTGTTGTGTAGATATTTCTTTACACTTGGTATTTCACATGATTTATGATAGGCTTTTTTAGTATAAACATTTATAAATAAATAATAAAATTGAGACCTAATAAACGTATTGTCTACTATAATATGCTATTAACAACATATAGCACTTAATTTACCATATGTGTATATATGCTTGTATATTCCTTTTCCCCACTCATAAGTGGGAGACTATTAATGGATAAATGCTGCAGCTGCTGAAAGATCTTTTAATATAGCTGCAGCCTCATGGGATTAAAATGATTCTATCCGCATAACAGAAATATATTTATATTTTTATTTATGTTGTTTTTATTTATGACAAACTGATAGCCATAGGATTGATTTTAAAATATATATTTTTTGAATTAAATGTCTAATTAAAAACCCTGTGACACGTTATCTGTGTATGAAGACTCTGATTTCAGAGCACCTGTTGAGCCTTCACACTCACCTGTTTCTAATGATTTTAATGGGATAAGGTATAAAACAACCACAATTGTGCTCAGAGAAGAACACTCTGCCTCTTGAAGAAGCCGCCTGAGGTGCGGAGAAACGCGTTGAGGGTACAGAAGTAAGGGCCACACTTGACCATTAAGTGTCCCACGGAGCACGACATCCATCACTTTCAGCCGTTTGTTACAAGTTACCGGTGAATGATCCAGCCTGTGATTCAATCACTCCACTCTAACTCTCCTTGCATTTGGAACATTGTTACCTCCTGCCCGGCCGGGCGTCGCTCAGCAAGCTGGAGGATCTGTATGGTGATCTAATACAGGCAACTGGTGCTGCACAGAAAGAAGTGGCTTTCATCTGAATATACCGCTGACGGATGTCTCACCCATGCACAGGGTGATAACAAGCGGTTTCTTAACCATTTATCCCGTACAGCAAGAGATCATTACGTCTCAGTGAGTAACATTAATCGGCTGGTTTATTTTGCTCCAAGGAAACACTATTTAAATCTGGACACCTTTATGGTCACAAACGCTAATTACATCAGTTTACAGGACTTCCTTTTCATTTAAACTGTCTGATATGGAATTAATGTGAGAGATTAACCCTATCTTACAGAGACGGGTTCTCCTGCATATTAGTGTCCCTTTCACTTATTTATACACTTTATGTGTGAACTATAAGGTATAATACCTCAGTTATATGCTCTGTGTAGTGTTGTGTCTTTTAATCAGTTTGTTATTGGTTTTATGTTAATAAATTGTGTTTTTATCAACATCACTGGTACCGTGCGCCTACTTGGTGATTTTGTTTTAGTTGTTTCACTTTCAGGAGGCCGGCTACCTCCTTACCAAGTGGCTGCCATTACCAGTGCTATATTTGCACGACCCTGTTCAGCGCCTAAAACCCTTTTTTCTGTTCTGACAGAACTACACTGCTAATTGTATCTGCCCGTTAATCAGAAAGATGGAAAGAACACAATTAAAAAAAAAAAAAAAAGCCTGGAAGGCACAGCTGCCGGCCATCCAAACCATAACCAATCCGCCAAAATATATTTTTATTTTTTGTATTTAGCATGCAGGGAAAATACAGTCTGCTTTTGCATGTAGCCCACAAAGGCTGCAATTTAAAATTTGAGCTAGGACTGCTCTCCAACTCTAAATCTCTCTGCACAGTTTAAATCTCCCCCCCCCCCCCCCCCCCAATCCCATCTACAGTGCAGCATGATTTTGCCCAGGTGCAACTTTACTCCACTGTGCTTCCTTGGCTCTCAACTCTGAATCAGCCCATGATTTTTACTAGTAACATTTTATTTAGCTTTATAACCAAGAACTGGAACTCATGATCAACTGATGAGAAACGGGAAATTACTCTAATGAACACAGACATTGGGTCCAGTTTTACAAAGAATAAAAATCACAGAAGCTTTACCATGCGTTCAGCACTTACCTCCATCTCTGCAGCTATAACGTACTTTGACTTCTTGCCAGGCAAAGTGCTGATTAAATCAAACAAACCGTCCTCATCAATAATCCTTGTCCCTATGCTCTCTGCCTGCATAAAGACATGTCTATTAACATGGAGACTTAGCAGAAGTGCAGTGTATGTTACATGAAGACAGAGAAGTGCACACTGCAGGGCCACAACGGAAAGGAAAGTCTGCTTGCACCTCGCACAGCAATGGCCAATGCGATTCCCTGCACTCTAATGCAAACACCTCTCGGAGCTAGAGGTGCGATTATCTTTCCAGAGCACAATCTAGTTTGGCGTGTGACATCATTAGGGGATGGACATGACATGACTGGGTGTGACCAGGTATAGAAAGAACCAACAAACATATGCGGCAGACCGAACTGCTAGTATTCTCATAGCAGAAATACATAAGTGTTTAGCCTATATGTTCCCCTTTGCTAGGCAAATGAAGTGGACAAAACAAACAAAAAAATGACCATTTACATAATTGTCATCTTCCAGTGGTATCGGTCTCCAATTATATTACCAAAAAAAAACACTGGTGCTCCAAATCCTAGAGATTACGTAGAACAAAGAGTGTGGTAATGACGTAACCGAGATAACACAGAGCAGGATGCTACTCAGGGACACGCTCTGTTCATAAGAACATGTATTATCTACATTTTAACATCTGCATGTCTTGGTGAGAACTAGGGTAGAAAGGGGTCTTTCTCAACGTGTATAACCCCCTCCCGTCATCTCTATAAAACACTGTGCACTGTGATGCCATTGAGGCAACAGCTGCAGCAACCTCCCTTCATATGCGGTGCACTAAATTCCAGTTTTCAATACACACTCGCTATCTTCTGAAGTGCTCGTGTTCTGCTGATCCCCAATATAGGAAATGCTGACACGATGCAAACTACATTCACCCTCTCCTCCTACTACTCTAGCATCTCCCTCACCAAACATAAGTCTAATCTCTCATCTCCACCCCAGTCACGGTTCTCTGCCTCCCCCTACAACACATCTTACTTCCAAGACCAAATACTCTTATCCACCGTGTCATTAGTGCTTACCAAATCTACCTCCTGCTACCCTCACTTCCTTCCTTACAGGAATAGAATCTTGGATACTCTTCTCTAACCTGCACTCTCAACGGTGCACCTTCCAACATCTTGTTCACCTCCTAAACCTTTCCTTCTCCCCTGGTGTCTTCCCCACCGCCTTCAAACATGCTTTTCACTTCTTCTCACTACTATCTCCAAGGAAAAGCTCAGCACCATTGGTTACCTCACCTTTTCAGACTTTCCTACACTATCTCAAATCCCACCTCTTTGTGTCTGCCTAACCTTTCTCCTGCTAGACCCCCTTATCCCCTCACGCTCTCCTCTTCTTTCACCCCACATGGTCACTTGCTCCCCACCAGCTTCCACTCTCCACCTACTATCTGGGATGTAATCTCATAGGACAAGGTTCCCTTAACACTATATCTGGTCTACCTTATATGTCCCTGTTAGGTCTTAAAAAATAATTCTGGGGTTGTGCCTTCTGCTTATACCATATGTAGCTCCCCTATAGCTGGATACACTACCCGCCACTGCACCGCCATCTTCATAATGCAATAAGCACATCTACAGAATTATGCAAACATTTAAATGTCACCTAAGACCATAGTATAGATAGATGTTGGCTTTCTGCAGTCAGGATCCATACAAAAACACCTAATGGGTAAGCTACTGATGAACAACCCCAAGATGACCGTATGTACCATTCAAGTCTCTTATTATCCTCCAATGCGTTACAGAAAGATACAGCGCTGCCTAATAAATAAGTAGGTTGTATTACACATATCAGAGGTTTTGAGATCCTGGGCCAGATGTACCAAAGCTTGGACTGAGATAAAGTAGTAACCAACCAGCTCTTAATTGTCATTTTACAGACTGTGGGGGAGATGTACTAAGCCTTGTAAAGTGATAAGTGGGGAGAGATAAAGTACAAGCCAATCAGTTCCATACTGCCACAGTTAGGAGTTGATTGGTTAGTAGTTTATCTCGCTCCACTTTAGTACTGTGCTTGAAAATGGCAGGATCTGATTGACTGGTACTTTATCTCTCTCCAAGCATTGCTGAATCTAGCCCCATGTTCTGGCAAGCTTTACAATCCTCTCTTCCACCTGGTAAACGCTACCTTCTCCTGTTTGGATACTCCACCATCACGGCCCATAATGAGGTAGCTGGTCTTCTTGCTGACATTTCCAGTAACTTTGCCCCCATAGCGTTCCACTAATGATTTGGCCTCATCTCTTTCAATGGACTCCAGGACTCCAGTAATGACAAATGTCATCCCTTCCATGCAGTTATCTGCTCCCTATCAGGAAACCAAACATACAAGACTCGGTCACATCATCTCTTAGGAATGCGTTTATAAGTGACAACTATAATAGATCCTGAATAATCCATACGAAACAAACAGTAACCTATTAGTATTGATACCAGTTATTATTGGCAAGTCATATATAGTGGGCATCGCTCCATCAAATTCCCCCTTAGCAGGGGACATCTTTCTCCAGCCTCTGTACTGTAGATCTGCTCTTGTTTTGTAGATGGGTCATATTATATTAAGAAAACAAAATATGCCATTGCGTTATTCTCATCCAGTAACACCATGGAAAGAACATATACTCAGTGTATCTGGGGGATGTTTAAAAGAACCTGCCATTTACACATCAATTTAGTAGGTGCAGTGAAAATGAAGCTAAATGGATAGGAACCAACAACCACACTTCTGGGCTAACGTTATGACTATCTGCTGCAATCAAGAACCACAAACATATACCGCACTGCGTAGGTCAACTATAAGCAATCACATCAGTAAAAGTTACCTGGTGTTTCCTATGGTGAAATATATAATGAGTGTAATGTACTATTGTGATACATATCCTGTACAGTGATGCAGACACTATTTGCTGCTTTAGCAATAAAATGCAATACTTCTACGACTTACTAGTGTTAGCCTAAAGTGCATGTGTTGGATATGAATTACTTGGGTGCAAGAGAAAGTGATGTAGGAATTAGGGCTCAGAAGAAAGCGGATTACAGCATACCCATTAAATCCTTCAACGAACATGCTTACCTGGGGTATCTGCTTGGAACCCAGAGCTTTAGGACCTTCTCGATTAAGAAAATTCCTATATGCTTTATAATTAGCCTTTTTCTTCTCAGAGTCTTCAGGACTGGACTGTGAAATAAGCACCGCATTATTTCTGCTCCCATACAGAAGCATGTGTTTAAATACAGGATTTTATATACTAGTGGCAATTTCAGGCTATAGTGTAGCAGTCATCTACCAAAGCCCTATCTCCCCTCCCTCAAAATGTTACACTGTAGCAGTCATCTACCAAAGCCCTATCTCCCCTCCATCAAAATGTTACAGTGTAGTAGTCATCTACCAAAGCTCTATCTCCCCTCCCTCAAAATGTTACACTGTAGCAGTCATCTACCAAAGCCCTATCTCCCCTCCCTCAAAATGTTACACTGTAGCAGTCATCTACCAAAGCCCTATCTCCCCTCCATCAAAATGTTACAGTGTAGCAGTCACCTACCAAAGCCCCATCTCCCCTCCATCAAAATGTTACAGTGTAGCAGTCATCTACCAAAGCCCTATCTCCCCTCCATCAAAATGTTACAGTGTAGCAGTCACCTACCAAAGCCCTATCTCCCCTCCATCAAAAAGTTACACTGTAGCAGTCATCTACAAAAACCCTCTCCCCCTTCATCAAAATGTTACACTGTAGCAGTCATCTACCAAAGCCCTATCACCCTCTGTCAATAGAGCAAGTGTTTGTTCCTGACCACAAACCTATAATCCAGTGTACACATGAAAGCAGGAGTCAACAGGCTGGTTATTATAGATACATTTTTGGTTGGTACTGGAACAAAAGCTTGATTTAAAGACCCGAAACCAACACAAAAGATAAATTGTACCACTTGTATAAGTAACTTTTTTCCATATTTTGTTTTCTAGGACTTTTAATAAAACACAATTCTGCTGAGGGAACATACGGTATTCTACAGATTTGTATTTATACGAGTAACAGACCTCACGGTGCCTCCTCTGTGAAGGTCAAATAAAACAACGGTCAACAGATCAGTGCCACAATGACAACAGTATCATGGCCAGTAACTCTCATGGGAGTGTCCTCATTTTACTCATAAACGTATATACTAGGGTCAATACAATGTCCTATATATGGATATTAAACCTGCTTTGCACTTTTACAGACAGCAGCTCTCCATGAGGCGAGATGATAATATTCTTACCTCTGACTTCTGAGGGGATTTCACTGGTGTGCTCAGTTCCTTCTTTGGGGAAATAACCTTGGCTTTAGCAGCAGGGCTGGACACGGCCTTCTCTTTCTCCTGCGTTTCCTCCCTCTGTTTCATCAGAGCCAGCTTGGAGCTGGTCTTTACTGGCGAGCTCTTGTCTTTGTGTGAAGATGACGAGTCAGACTGTGCACGTGAAGTCTTTTTGGTCTCCGATTTGAAATCTTTTTCCTTCTTGATTGTGGATTCCTCTGATAGGCTTGTCGTTCTGGCTGAAGACAGTGTGTAGGATGGCTTATAGGAGTTACACTTCATACTGTAGCATGTAAATTCTGACACATAGCAATTTGTAAACCATCAGAACATTTGTTGTAGAAACCAAGCAAAAATGTGTGTACAGAGCTGGTCTGCAAATGGGCACAATTTATTCACTCCTTTGGATGTTTCCAGACTGGCAAAGTATCACCACAACCACTGCGCCACAGCATATAGTGTTAGGGCGGTGCTTATATGCTACGGTCAATCTCCACTTTAACTGGGTCATCAGTATATTCTCTCTACTAGACATGAGAAACATAGCTGCCTATGGTATCAGTCTAGCATGCCGCTACTAATGCATGTGGGTCAGGTTCTTGCAGCATGGTTCATGGGACTCCTGTAACACAGTGCATGCTGGATGCTCAGTTACAATACCTGTAGAGCCACGGGATGTCCCACATAACACCAACATAAAAGGGCTGAAGCAATCTGAGGCATTGCTCATATAAATGTGTATGTTAAAGGTTCTTTAAGCATAGGTAGCTCACAGGTTGGGTGACCAAAAGTCGGGATCCCGGCAGTCAGCATACCAACGCGGATCCTCGCCGCCAGGTTGCTAGCAGGAGGCGAGCGCAGCGAAGCCCCTTGCGGGCTCGCTGCACTTGCCACGCTGCGGGCTCGCCACAGGTTCTATTCACACTCTATGGGTGTCGTGGACACAGACGAGAGGGAATAACTCTGGGCCCCCTGCCGGCATCCTGGCGTCGGTATGGTGATCGCCGGGATCCCGACCGCCGGTCACCTGACTACATCCTGTGCTCACAAATGCTGCGATTTAGATGGATAGCATTACGATTTTATAAGAATATGGTCACAAATCGTGTTTATGAACACAAAAAGAGAGACTATTTTAATCTAGATCTGCTGCGGAGCTACAGCCAAAAGTATGTCTGATTAATGGGCTTGATCATTTCAGACATGCTCATCGCTAGTAAGGGCATACAGACATGCACACCACTAGTAAGGGCATACGGACATGCACACCGCTAGTAAGGGCATAAAATCATTCATGCAGCCATGCAATCGCCATAATCAGACATTAGCAGTAGAATGGGTCCTACTGAAGATCTCAGACATCAACGTGGCACTGTCAAAGGATGTCACCTTCCCAACAAGTCAACAAGCACAGTGGGGTCCCTAATTTGTATACCTGACTGCTCCCAGATAAGCCCAGAATCATGGAAGAACAAAATACAAGAGCAGATAAATACTTGTAGTGCAGCACACAACGCATACAATGATGAAACCAGCTTTGCGAGCTGTTCATGGCAGGCCTCTGCCACTACTGCTGCATGTCTTTGAGGCCTGTTACCTGAAGATAGAGGTTTCTCAGCCTTTGCTGGACTTATTTTCGCAGCGGCGGAGGTTGTCTGTTTTTTTTCAGTGTCTTTCTGTGCCTAAATAAGTTGGACAAAAACACCAGTCAGTAAATAAAGCAGAAGACTTACTATGAAGTCGTGTGGGGAACAGCATGTCTGGCACATACACAAAATCCTAACTTGAATCTTGCCATTTACAAGCACCCCTTTACCAATCTTCATCATTGTACTGTAAATATAATATAATGGAATTTTTTATTACACAGTGTAACTTATATGGATATTAGAAGTCAACAAGGAGTTCTTCCGTCACATAAAGGAACAAAGCCACAAGCGGACACACAGAATTTGAGGCAATATCTGGTATTTTAAAGCGCACAGGGAAAGATGCAGTATCAGAAAGTAATCTACAGTAAGTTATGAGAACACAAAAATGGGAGGGTTACGATATACACGAGGGGACACAAATTCAGCATCCTGGGGTATTAAGGGTAAAAAAAAACACAACTAAAAAAAAAAAAAAAACTGTGCTGTGACATTGTTCTTTAGGAGTTATTAAATCTCCGTCCTTAGCCTTATTGTTTCTTAGCCCTGGAGCAGAGATCTATGTGACGTGTGTTGCAGGAAGTCTCCTGTAATGTAACGGAAAGCAGAGTACGCCGGTGATGGTCACGCCGGTGAGTACGCCACTGTAACGAGATCGCTGAAACAAGGCCTCTCACCTTAGGTCTTGGCACATCATCTATCATTGCCAACGTTCGGGCAAATTTCTCGTCTTCATGGAGTTGTCTTTCCATCTGCCAAGAAAGAGAAAGAAAAAATAAGATTTTACTTACCGATAAATCTATTTCTCGTAGTCCGTAGTGGATGCTGGGACTCCGTCAGGACCATGGGGAATAGCGGCTCCGCAGGAGACAGGGCACAAAATTTAAAAGTTTGACCACTAGGTGGTGTGTACTGGCTCCTCCCCCTATGACCCTCCTCCAAGCCTCAGTTAGGATACTGTGCCCGGACGAGCGTACACAATAAGGAAGGATTTTGAATCCCGGGTAAGACTCATACCAGCCACACCAATCACACCGTACAACTTGTGATCTGAACCCAGTTAACAGTATGACAAACGTAGGAGCCTCTGAACAGACGGCTCACAACAATAACAACCCGATTTTTTTGTAACAATAAGTATGTACAAGTATTGCAGACAATCCGCACTTGGGATGGGCGCCCAGCATCCACTACGGACTACGAGAAATAGATTTATCGGTAAGTAAAATCTTATTTTCTCTGACGTCCTAGTGGATGCTGGGACTCCGTCAGGACCATGGGGATTATACCAAAGCTCCCAAACGGGCGGGAGAGTGCGGATGACTCTGCAGCACCGAATGAGAGAACTCCAGGTCCTCCTTAGCCAGGGTATCAAATTTGTAGAATTTTACAAACGTGTTCTCCCCTGACCACGTAGCTGCTCGGCAGAGTTGTAATGCCGAGACCCCTCGGGCAGCCGCCCAAGATGAGCCCACCTTCCTTGTGGAATGGGCCTTGACAGATTTAGGCTGTGGCAGGCCTGGCACAGAATGTGCAAGTTGAATTGTGCTACAAATCCAACGAGCAATCGTCTGCTTAGAAGCAGGAGCACCCAGCTTGTTGGGTGCATACAGTATAAACAGCGAGTCAGATTTTCTGACTCCAGCCGTCCTTGAAATATATATTTTCAATGCTCTGACAACGTCCAGCAACTTGGAATCCTCCAAATCGCTAGTAGCCGCAGGCACCACAATAGGCTGGTTCAGGTGAAACGCTGAAACCACCTTAGGCAGAAAGTGAGGACGCGTCCGCAGTTCTGCCCTGTCCGAATGGAAAATCAGATATGGGCTTTTATACGATAAAGCCGCCAATTCTGACACTCTCCTGGCTGAAGCCAGGGCCAGTAGCATGGTTACTTTCCATGTAAGATAATTCAAATCCACCGATTTGAGTGGCTCAAACCAATGGGATTTGAGAAAATCCAAAACTACATTAAGATCCCACGGTGCCACTGGGGGCACAACCGGGGGCTGTATATGTAGTACTCCTTTTACAAAAGTCTGGACTTCAGGAACTGAAGCCAATTCTTTCTGGAAGAAAATCGACAGGGCCGAAATTTGAACCTTAATGGACCCTAATTTGAGGCCCATAGACAATCCTGTTTGCAGGAAATGTAGGAATCGACCCAGTTGAAATTCCTCCGTCGGGGCCTTCCTGGCCTCACACCACGCAACATATTTTCTCCAAATGCGGTGATAATGTTGTGCAGTCACCTCCTTCCTGGCTTTTACCAGGGTAGGGATGACCTCTTCCGGAATGCCTTTTTCCCTTAGGATTCGGCGTTCAACCGCCATGCCGTCAAACGCAGCCGCGGTAAGTCTTGGAATAGACACGGTCCCTGCTGAAGCAGGTCCCGTCTTAGAGGTAGAGGCCACGGATCTTCCGTGAGCATCTCCTGAAGTTCCGGGTACCAAGTTCTTCTTGGCCAATCCGGAGCCACGAGTATCGTTCTTACTCCCCTTTGCCGTATAATTCTCAGTACTTTTGGTATGAGAGGCAGAGGAGGAAACACATACACTGACTGGTACACCCATGGTGTTACCAGAGCGTCTACAGCTATTGCCTGAGGGTCTCTTGACCTGGCGCAATACCTGTCCAGTTTTTTGTTGAGGCGGGACGCCATCATGTCCACCATTGGTCTTTCCCAATGGACCACAATCATGTGGAAGACTTCTGGATGAAGTCCCCACTCTCCCGGGTGCAGATCGTGTCTGCTGAGGAAGTCTGCTTCCCAGTTGTCCACTCCCGGGATGAACACAGCTGACAGTGCTAACACATGATTTTCTGCCCAGCGGAGAATCCTTGCAGCTTCTGCCATTGCCCTCCTGCTTCTTGTGCCGCCCTGTCTGTTTACGTGGGCGACTGCCGTGATGTTGTCCGACTGAATCAACACCGGCTGACCCTGAAGCAGAGGTTTTGCCAGGCTTAGAGCATTGTAGATTGCTCTTAGCTCCAGTATATTTATGTGAAGAGACGTCTCCAGGCTTGACTCGTGCATGGAATCTGCCGAATGGAATCGCTTCGTAAGAAGCTACCATTTTTCCCAGGACTCTTGTGCATTGATGCACAGATACTTTTCCTGGTTTTAGGAGGTTCCTGACTAGATCGGATAACTCCCTGGCTTTCTCCTCCGGAAGAAATACCTTTTTCTGAACAGTGTCCAGAATCATCCCTAGGAACAACAGACGTGTCGTCGGGATCAGTTGGGATTTTGGAAAATTCAGAATCCACCCGTGTTGTTGGAGCACTACTTGGGTTAGTGCTACTCCGACCTCCAGCTGTTCTCTGGATCTTGCCCTTATCAGGAGATCGTCCAAGTAAGGGATAATTAAGACGCCTTCTCTTCGAAGAAGGATCATCATTTCGGCCATTACCTTGGTAAAGACCCGGGGTGCCATGGACAATCCAAACGGCAGCGTCTGAAACTGATAATGACAGTTTTGGACCACGAACCTGAGGTACCCTTGGTGTGAAGGACAAATTGGAACATGAAGGTAAGCATCCTTGATGTCCAAGGACACCATAAAATCCCCTTCTTCCAGATTCGCTATCACTGCTCTGAGTGACTCCATCTTGAACTTGAATTTTTGTATGTACAGGTTCAGAGATTTTAGATTTAGAATCGGTCTTACCGAGCCGTCCGGCTTCGGTACCACAAATAGCGTGGAGTAATACCCCTGTCCCTGTTGTAGGAGGGGTACCTTGACTATCACCTGCTGAGAATACAGCTTGTGAATGGCCTCCAATACCGTCGCCCTGTCGGAGGGAGACGTTGGCAAAGCAGACTTTAGGAAACGGCGAGGAGGGGACTTCTCGAATTCCAACCTGTAACCCCGAGATACTACCTGCAGGATCCAGGGGTCCACCTGCGAGTGAGCCCACTGTGCGCTGAAATGTTTGAGGCGGCCCCCCACCGCCCCTGAGTCTGCTTGTAAGGTCCCAGCGTCATGCTGACGCCTTTGTAGAAGCCGGGGAGGGCTTCTGCTCCTGGGAAGGAGCTGCTTGTTGCAGTCTCTTACCCTTTCCTTTGCCTCGGGGCAAATAGGAATGTCCTTTTGCTCGTTTGTTCTTATAGGAACGAAAGGACTGCGGCTGAAAAGCCTGCGGCTTTTTCTGCTGGGAGGTGACCTGGGGTAAAAAGGTGGATTTTCCGGCCGTTGCCGTGGCCACCAGATCCGATAGACCGACCCCAAATAATTCCTCCCCCTTATACGGCAATACTTCCATATGTCGTTTGGAATCCGCATCACCTGACCACTGGCGCGTCCATAAACTTCTTCTGGCAGATATGGACATCGCACTTACTCTTGATGCCAGAGTGCAAATATCTCTCTGTGCATCTCGCATATAAAGAAATGCATCCTTTAACTGCTCTATAGTCAGTAAAATACTGTCCCTATCCAGGGTATCAATATTTTCAGACAGTGACTCCGACCAAGCCACGCCAGCACTGCACATCCAGGCTGAGGCGATTGCTGGTCTCAGTATAACACCCGTATGTGTGTATATACTTTTTAATGTATTCTCCAGCCTCCTATCAGCTGGATCCTTGAGGGCGGCCGTATCAGGAGACGGTAACGCCACTTGCTTTGATAAGCGTGTGAGCGCCTGATCCACCCTAGGAGGTGTTTCCCAGCGCGCCCTAACCTCTGGCGGGAAAGGGTATAATGCCAATAACTTCTTTGAAATTAGCAGTTTTCTATCTGGGGTAACCCACGCTTCATCACACACTTTATTCAGTTCCTCTGATTCAGGAAAAACTATCGGTAGTTTTTTCACACCCCACATAATACCCCTTTTTGTGGTACTTGCAGTATCAGAGATATGCAAAGCCTCCTTCATTGCCGTGATCATATAACGTGTGGCCCTACTGGAAAATACGTTTGTTTCTTCACCGTCGACACTGGATTCAGTGTCAGTGTCTGGGTCTGTGTCGACCGACTGAGGTAAAGGGCGTTTTACAGCCCCTGACGGTGTCTGAGACGCCTGGACAGGTACTAACTGGTTTGCCGGCTGTCTCATGTCATCAACCGACTTTTGTAGCGTGCTGACACTATCACGTAATTCCATAAACAAAGCCATCCATTCTGGTGTCGACTCCCTAGGGGGTGACATCACCATTACAGGCAATTGCTCCGCCTCCACGCCAACATCGTCCTCATACATGTCGACACACACGTACCGACACACAGCAGA
The DNA here is from genome assembly GCF_028390025.1 of Pseudophryne corroboree. NCBI lineage: Eukaryota > Metazoa > Chordata > Amphibia > Anura > Myobatrachidae > Pseudophryne > Pseudophryne corroboree. The sequence goes on from NC_086444.1 coordinate 1,117,751,250, forward strand.
CACACAGGGAATGCTCTGATAGAAGACAGGACCCCACTAGCCCTTTGGGGAGACAGAGGGAGAGTTTGCCAGCACACCCCCAAGCGCTATAAATATATATAGGGACAACCTTAATAAGTGTGTTCCCTTTATAGCAGCTCAAATATTATAAATATCGCCAATAAGTGCCCCCCCTCTCTGTTTTTACCCTGTTTCTGTAGTGCAGTGCAGGGGAGAGTCCTGGGAGCCTTCCTCGCAGCGGAGCTGGGCAGGAAAATGGCGCTGTGTGCTGAGGAGAATAGGCCCCGCCCCCTTTTCGGCGGGCTTCTTCTCCCGGTTTTTTTGGAACCTGGCAGGGGTTAAATACATCCATATAGCCCCAGGGGCTATATGTGATATATTTTAGCCAGAATAGGTATATTACATTGCTGCCCAGGGCGCCCCCCCCAGCGCCCTGCACCCTCAGTGACCGCTGGTGTGAAGTGTGCGGAGAGCAATGGCGCACAGCTGCAGTGCTGTGCGCTACCTCATGAAGACTGAGACGTCTTCTGCCGCCGGTTTCTGGACCTCTTCTCTATTCGGCATCTGCAAGGGGGTCGGCGGCGCGGCTCCGGTGACCCATCCAGGCTGTACCTGTGATCGTCCCTCTGGAGCTAGTGTCCAGTAGCCTAAGAAGCAAATCCATCCTGCACGCAGGTGAGTTCACTTCTTCTCCCCTAAGTCCCTCGTTGCAGTGAGCCTGTTGCCAGCAGGACTCACTGAAAATAAAAAACCTAACAAACTTTTTCTAAGCAGCTCTTTAGGAGAGCCACCTAGATTGCACCCTGCTCGGACGGGCACAAAAACCTAACTGAGGCTTGGAGGAGGGTCATAGGGGGAGGAGCCAGTACACACCACCTAGTGGTCAAACTTTTAAATTTTGTGCCCTGTCTCCTGCGGAGCCGCTATTCCCCATGGTCCTGACGGAGTCCCAGCATCCACTAGGACGTCAGAGAAATCTGTATTAGTTGCCATGCTTTCATTTACTGCAGAAATCTGACACACACAGAATCAGTGCTCTATTATTTTATGACCCGCTAATAGATCGGCAAGAACATACAATAATATAATATATGGGAAATGTTAAATTAACTGGGCTGCCTTGTTTATCTTAATGCATGCTTCTATAGGACATTCACTATTTCACAATACATGAAGATGTAAAGCAAGGAATCTGGAAGAATGTTCCGGATCACACCAGCATGCTTATACACTAAAGTCACTTGATGCTGGAACACTTCTATATATAAAGCCTATAGTCACAGTATAATAGTGTACTAGACGGGCTGGTTATGAGAGAAGGGGGCCTATTTGCAGCCTCCGTCAGGCCCCGTCCTATCTCACATGCGGAGGGTAGACTGGTACATGCCTGCGCCATTTTTGCCCAGATAGACAGGTAAGCATAGACTATGGGTAGACGATTATGGTATCCGGTCTCTAGGTCGACCACTCTTGGTTGACATGCATTAGGTCGACATGAGTTTTTCACAATTTTTCCCATTTTTTTTTATTACTTTCATACTTTACCATCCACGTGGACTACAATTGGTAACGGTAACTTGTGCCGAGCGCAGCGAGGCACCTTGCCCGAAGCATGGCGAGCGAAGCGAACCCTGTGAGGGGACACGGTGCACTAATTGGGGTTCCCGGTCACTCTATGAAGAAAACGACACCCAATTTTTTTTTTAAAAAACCTCATGTCGACCTTTTGCCATGTCGACCTTGCTCATGTCGACATATTTTAGGTGTCAACTTAGTTACCGTCGACATAAGAGTGTTCGACCCTATGAACCACACCTGACGATTACAGACCATAGAAAGACAGGTTACACAAAGAACATGGGATGAGCAGTAACTGCATCTACAAGGGATAATCACTACATTGCTATGATGCGTGGTTTATAACAGGCTTGGGCAATTAGTGCTATTTACATCAGACCACTCTCTGCTTCATACTGTATATCCATTCATATCTCAGGCCTAACCCATCCACCCCCGCAGTGACAAGAACAGCATCTTTGCCAAAGGCACTTTGCCATCTTCTTCCAACCCCATTACTGAGAACACAAAGTCCCATCAGGATGTAAACGCTGGACTCAGATCTGTCCTATTTATTTATCAGCCGGAAATGAAACGTAACAGTCCGTTTCTAACCTGTTTCCTGCCACCAGGCGGTATTCAGTGTTCCAATCACACCTTATCAGCGGACATTAGCAGCAGGTGTCATGACTGCCACCAGCCAAAAACAGCAGTGGAAAGAACAAAAACATATTCTTGTTCTGGGAAAAGTGTTTCTTATGCGGTCAACAAATCAAAAGTTACTTTCACAAAACCACAGATGCCAGTAACAAAACAGATCTAATATTGGAAAAGCAATCCAAGCACCTGTATACCACAAAAAATATAAAGCCATGAACCATACAGACCTCTGCAACAGCCGTGTAAGGGTATAAATGGCATCCACACATGATGTAGTGAGCAGAGGTGCTTTCATACGCCCCTTAGAGCAGTCTGCTGTGTACTGTAAAATCCTTCCCCTCCCTATCCATCCTCTGAAACCACATGACATGCCAACAGCTGTGAGCCTGACATATATTTTTTGAAAACAAGATAAAGTAATGCTGGGTACACACACTCTACAGCCCGATCGGGCACTGTGTCGTGCATATACACTGCCGATCTGTCATGAACGACGTCACAAACTTGGCAGGCATTTACATTTGACCGCTCAGTTGCGCTGTCAATCACCACCGGCTTGTCCAGCTAGTGTATGGGCGGTACACGCAGCGACGATGCACTGATATATCTTTCAATATATCGGCCATTGGCTGTGCTACAGGGCCGACGCGATATGTCTGAATGACGGCGTTCAGACACATGGTTGCTACACACTGACCGACGGACCAGCAATATATATAGGCCGCTGAAATGAAAGGACGATATACCGGCCAGTGTGTATGTACCTTACATAAATAAATCAAAATATGTCAACTGCATGTTTAAAAAGGAACTTATCATTTAAAGCATAAACTAAATAAAGTCAAACTATGCAGGATAGAGGTTTTACGCCGAGTTGGGAGCAGTCACAACCTTGCAATATCTGACAGCCACTAGGGGGTATATTTACTAAACTGCGGGTTTATAGCAGTGGAGATGTTGCCCACAGAAACCAATCAGATTCTACTTATTTATCTAGCACCTTCTAGAAGAGAATACATTATATTACAAAAGTGATTGGACATTGACAGCAAATACATTGAGATTTTATTGACGTCTGTACTTAGGTCCACCACGTGCAGTGATTACTGCAGACACCCTTCTTATCAAACTGTCCACATGTTCCTGGACAACAGCAGGTGGTATGTTTTGCCATTCCATCTTAAGTACAGTGACCAACTGCGACACTGTAGAAGGTCAAGTGGGCCTAGAACACGCACAAGTCTCTCCAATTTGTCATAGAGGTTCTCAATGGGGTTAAGATCTGGACCCTGAGCTGGCCAGTCCATTCGGGTTACTGAATTTTCTGTATACCACCCCCCTGCTTCGCCCTGGAAACATGACAGGTGGCATTGTCGCCTGATAAAAACATTTGTCGTTTCCGTAAAACTGCCACAATGTATGAAGCACAGAGTTACCATGAACATCTCTCATCGCAACCAGTGGACCCATGCCAAACCAGAAACAGCCCCACAGCATATCACCTCCATGTTTTACTGTAGGTACAGCACACTCTGGCATCAGATGTTCTCCTGGCAAATCGCCAAATACAAACACGCCAATCTGATCGGAAGAGTGTAAACCATGATTCGTCACTCCATAACACTAGCCACCATTGTTCCACTGTCCCGCTTTTGCGCTCTTTACACCATCATAAGAGTTGGGCTGCATTCTTCTTAGTGATTAGATGTTTATGAGCAGCTGCTCGCCCATAATATCCAAGTGCATGGGCCTCCCTACAAAGTGTTCTTGTTGAAACCGGCCCATTAGTGGCCATTTGGAACTCGTGTGCAATGGTAAGCATGGGACGACCCATGTTCTTTCGCAGCTACCTGGTTAGCACTTTCCGGTCCATAGTTTGCAGTTTCAGAGGTCTTCCAGGGCGAGGTGCATTCCTGCAATGACCAGTCGTCTTCCATGTATTAATAACAGAAGACAGTGGATTTAGGAACCTACCTAACAACCGCAATGCTCTCACACTCATACCTCTGATCGAGCCTACAATAATCCCTTTTAAAAAAAAACTCGGTAAGCTCCTTCCAGCAAGCCATTTCGTTAGGAAATGATCCTCTACCCGTTTTATACCTTCATGAACACAGCAGGAGCACATCATTTTGCTTCTGCGGAGGAATCCAATCACTTGTCTACATAGTATCACTAGAATCTGATTGGTTGCTATGAGCAACCTCTACACCCTATAAACCTGTACTTTAGTAAATATACACCCAGGGAGCTTGAATAAATAGTGAAATCAATATGAAAGTATGTAGCTTCTTCTAAAGATATTCTGTATGAAGTATAGATTTTGTATTGTCCGGTTCTCCAATAAAGATCTACGGGTACCCTTGTCTTTTGAAAAAATGTCCTTTGTTTAGTTAAAGGAAAAAATTCACACTAATAATCTCTCTCTCAAATACTGTTGTTTTAAAGGAAAAATAAGAATTTACTTACCGATAATTCTATTTCTCATAGTCCGTAGTGGATGCTGGGGACTCCGTAAGGACCATGGGGAATAGCGGCTCTGCAGGAGACTGGGCACATCTAAAGAAAGCTTTAGGACTAACTGGTGTGCACTGGCTCCTCCCCCTATGACCCTCCTCCAAGCCTCAGTTAGGATACTGTGCCCGGACGAGCGTACACAATAAGGAAGGATTTTGAATCCCGGGTAAGACTCATACCAGCCACACCAATCACACCGTATAACTTGTGATCTGAACCCAGTTAACAGTATGATAACAGAGGAGCCTCTGAAAAGATGGCTCCCAACAATAATAACCCGATTTTTGTAACTATGTACAAGTATTGCAGACAATCCGCACTTGGGATGGGCGCCCAGCATCCACTACGGACTATGAGAAATAGAATTATCGGTAAGTAAATTCTTATTTTCTCTAACGTCCTAAGTGGATGCTGGGGACTCCGTAAGGACCATGGGGATTATACCAAAGCTCCCAAACGGGCGGGAGAGTGCGGATGACTCTGCAGCACCGAATGAGAGAACTCCAGGTCCTCCTCAGCCAGGGTATCAAATTTGTAGAATTTAGCAAACGTGTTTGCCCCTGACCAAGTAACTGCTCGGCAAAGTTGTAAAGCCGAGACCCCTCGGGCAGCCGCCCAAGATGAGCCCACTTTCCTTGTGGAACGGGCTTTTACAGATTTTAGCTGTGGCAGGCCTGCCACAGAATGTGCAAGCTGAATTGTACTACAAATCCAACGAGCAATAGTCTGCTTAGAAGCAGGAGCACCCAGCTTGTTGGGTGCATACAGGATAAACAGCGAGTCAGATTTCCTGACTCCAGCCGTCCTGGAATATTTTCAGGGCCCTGACAACATCCAGCAACTTGGATTCCTCCAAGTCCCTAGTAGCCGCAGGCACCACAATAGGTTGGTTCAGGTGAAAACGCTGGAACCACCTTAGGGAGAAACTGAGGACGAGTCCTCAATTCCGCCCTGTCCGAATGGAAAATCAGATAAGGGCTTTTACAGGATAAAGCCGCCAATTCTGACACGCGCCTGGCCCAGGCCAGGGCCAACAGCATGACCACTTTCCATGTGAGATATTTTAACTCCACAGATTTAAGTGGTTCAAACCAATGTGACTTTTGGAACCCAAACTACATTGAGATCCCAAATTGCCACTGGAGGCACAAAAGGAGGCTGTATATGCAGTACCCCTTTTACAAACGTCTAAACTTCAGGGACTGAAGCTAGTTCTTTTTTGGAAGAAAATTGACAGGGCCGAAATCTGAACCTTAATGGACCCCAATTTCAGGCCCATAGACACTCCTGTTTGCAGGAAATGTAGGAATCGACCCAGTTGAATTTCCTCCGTCGGGCCTTACTGGCCTCGCACTACGCAACATATTTTCGCCAATTGCGGTGATCATGTTTTTGCGGTTACATCCTTCCTGGCTTTAGATCAGGATATGGATGACTTCATCCGGAATGCCTTTTTTCCTTCAGGATCCGGTGTTCAACCGGCATGCCGTCAAACGCAGCCGCGGTAAGTCTTGGAACAGACAGGGTCCTTGCTGGAGCAGGTCCCTTCTTAGAGGTAGAGGCCACGGATCCTCCGTGAGCATCTCTTGAAGTTCCGGTTACCAAGTCCTTCTTGGCCAATCCGGAGCCACGAATATAGTGCTTTCTCCTCTCCATCTTATCAATCTCAGTACCTTGGGTATGAGAGGCAGAGGAGGGAACACATACACTGACTGGTACACCCACGGTGTTACCAGAGCGTCTACAACTATTGCCTGAGGGTCTCTTGACCTGGCGCAATACCTGTCGAGTTTTTTAATCATGTGGACGACTTCTGGGTGAAGTCCCCACTCTCCCGGGTGGAGGTCGTGCTGAGGAAGTCTGCTTCCCAGTTGTCCACTCCCGGAATGAATACTGTTGACAGTGCTATCACATGATTTTCCGCCCAGCGAAGAATCCCTGCAGCTTCTGCCATTGCCCTCCTGCTTCTTGTGCCACCCTGTCTGTTTACGTGGGTGACTGCCATGATGTTGTCCGACTGGATCAACACCGGCTGACCTTGAAGCTGAGGTCTTGCTAAGCTTAGAGCATTGTAAATGGCCCTTATCTTCAGGATATTTATGTGAAGTGATGTATCCAGGCTTGACCCTAAGCCCTGGATATTCCTTCCCTGTGTGACTGCTCCCCAGCCTCGCAGGCTGGCATCCGTGGTCACCAGGACCCAGTCCTGAATGCCGAATCTGCGGCCCTCTAGAAGATGAGCACTCTGCAACCACCACAGGATGGATACCCTTGTCCTTGGTGACAGGGTTATCCGCTGATGCATCTGAAAATGCGACCCGGACCATTTGTCCAGTAGGTTCCACTGGAAAGTTCTTGCGTGGAATCTAGCGAATGGGATTGCTTCGTAGGAAGCCACCATTTTTACCCCGAACCCTTGTGCATTGATGCACTGAGCCTTGGTTCGGTTTTAGGAGGTTCCTGACTAGCTCGGATAACTCCCTGGCTTTCTCTTCCGGGAGAAACACCTTTTTTCTGGACTGTGTCCAGGAACATCCCTAGGAAACAGAAGACAAGTCGTCGGAACCAGCTGCGATTTTGGAATATTGAGAATCCAATCGTGCTGCCGCAACACTACCTGAGATAGTGCTACACCGACTTCCAACTGTTCCCTGGATCTTACCCTTATCAGGGAATCGTCCAAGTAAGGGATAACTAAAATTTCCTTCCTTCGAAGGGATATCATTTCGGCCATTACCTTGGTAAAGACCCGGGGTGCCGTGGACCATCCCTACGGCAGCGTCTGAACTGATAGTGACAGTTCTGTACCATAACCTGAGGTACCCTTGGTGAGAAGGGTAAATTTTGACATGAAGGTAAGCATCCTTGATGTCCCGAGACATCATGTAGTCCCCTTCTTCCAGGTTCGCAATCACTGCTCTGAGTGACTCAATCTTGAATTTGAACCTCTGTATGTAAGTGTTCAAAGATTTTAGATTTAGAATCGGTCTCACCGAGCCGTCTGGCTTCGGTACCACAATAGTGTGGAATAATACCCCGTTCCCTGTTGCAGGAGGGGTACCTTGATTATCACCTGCTGGGAATACAGCTTGTGAATGGCTTCCAAAACTGCCTCCCTGTCAGAGGGAGACGTCGGTGAAGCCGACTTTTGGAAACGGCGAGGGGGAGACGTCTCGAATTCCAATATGTACCCTTGAGATATTACCTGAAGGATCCAGGGGTCTACTTGCGAGTGAGCCCACTGCGCACTGAAATTCATTGAGAACGGGCCCCCACCGTGCCTGAGCTTGTAAGGCCCTAGCGTCATACTGAGGGCTTGGCAGAGGCGGGAAAGGGTTTCTGTTCCTGGGAACTGGCTAATCTCTTCAGCCTTTTTCCTCTCCCTCTGTCACGAGCAGAAAAGAGGAACCTTTTGTCCGCTTGCCAACAAAGGACTGCGCCTGATAATACGGCGTCTTATTTTGAGAGGCGACCTGGGGTACAAACGTGGATTTCCCAGTTGTTGCCGTGGCCACCAGGTCTAAAAGACCGACCCCAAATGTCCCTTTTCAAAGGCAATACTTCCAAATGCTGTTTGGAATCCGCATCACCTGACCATTTTACTGGTAGAATTGGACAACGCACTTATACTTGATGCCAGTCGGCAAATATTCCGCTGTGCATCATGCATATATAGAAATGCATCTTTTAAATGCTCTATAGGCAATAATATACTATCCTTATCTAGGATATCAATATTTCTAGTCAGGGAATCCGACCATGCCAACCCAGCACTGCACCTCCAGGCTGAGGCGATTGCTGGTCGCAGTATAACACCAGTATGTGTGTAAATACCTTTTTGGATACCCTCCTGCTTTCTATCAGCAGGATCCTTAAGGACGGCCATCTCATGAGAGGGTAGAGCCCTTGTTCTTACAAGCGTGTGAGCGCCTTATCCCCCCTAGGGGGTGTTTCCCAACGCACCCTAACCTCTGGCGGGAAAGGGTATGCAGCCAATACTTTTAAGAAATTATCAATTGTTATCGGGGGGAAACCCACGCATCATCACACACCTCATTTTATTTCTCAGATTCAGGAAAACTACAGGTAGTTTTTCCCTCACCGAACATAATACCCCTTTTTGGTGGTACTCGTATTATCAGAAATGTATAAAAACATTTGCCATTGTCTCAATCATGTAACGTGTGGCCCTACTGGAAATCACGGTTGTCTCTTCACCGTCGACACAGGAGTCAGTATCCGTGTCGGCGTCTGTATCTGCCATCTGAGGTAACGGCCGCTTTAGAGCCCCTGACGGCCTATGAGACGTCTGGACAGGCACAAGCTGAGTAGCCGGCTGTCTCATGTCAACCACTGTTTTTTTATATAGAGCTGACACTGTCACGTAATTTTCAACAGTACATCCACTCAGGTGTCGACCCCCTAGGGGGTGACATCACTGTTACAGACACTCTGCTCCGTCTCCACATCATTTTTCTCCTCATACATGTCGACACAAACGTACCGACACACAGCACACACACAGGGAATGCTCTGATAGAGGACAGGACCCCACTAGCCCTTTGGGGAGACAGAGGGAGAGTATGCCAGCACACACCAGAGCGCTATATATATATACAGGGATAACCTTATATAAGTGTTTTTCCCCTTATAGCTGCTGTATGTTTTAATACTGCGCCTAAATAGTGCCCCCCTCTCTTTTTTTAACCCTTTCTGTAGTGCAGGGAAGAGTCAGGGAGCTTCCCTCCAACTGAGCTGTGAGGGAAAATGGCGCCAGTGTGCTGAGGAGATAGGCTCCGCCCCCTTTTCGGCTGCCTTATCTCCCGGTTTTTTGTATATTCTGGCAGGGGTTAAATGCATCCATATAGCCCAGGAGCTATATGTGATGCATTTTTGCCATGTAAGGTATTTCTGTCATGTTTCATTGCGTCTCAGGGCGCCCCCCCCAGCGCCCTGCACCCTCAGTGACCGGAGTGTGAAGTGTGCTGAGAGCAATGGCGCACAGCTGCAGTGCTGTGCGCTACCTTATTTGAAGACAGGAACGTCTTCTGCCGCCGCTTTCTCCGGACCTCTTCGCTCTTCTGGCTCTGTAAGGGGGCCGGCGGCGTGGCTCCGGGACCCATCCAGGCTGAACCTGTGATCGTCCCTCTGGAGCTAATGTCCAGTAGCCAAGAAGCCCAATCCACTCTGCACGCAGGTGAGTTCGCTTCTTCTCCCCTTAGTCCCTCGATGCAGTGAGCCTGTTGCCAGCAGGTCTCACTGAAAATAACAAACCTAAACTAAAACTTTCACTAAGAAGCTCAGGAGAGCCCCTAGTGTGCACCCTTCTCGTCGGGCACAGAAATCTAACTGAGGCTTGGAGGAGGGTCATAGGGGGAGGAGCCAGTGCACACCAGTTAGTCCTAAAGCTTTCTTTAGATGTGCCCAGTCTCCTGCGGAGCCGCTATTCCCCATGGTCCTTACGGAGTCCCCAGCATCCACTTAGGACGTTAGAGAAACTACTGTTAAAAACATGTGGCTCAGTAAAGAAACATGGTAGTGAATAGGACTCACCTCTTCATCCTCTGCAAGCTGCAGCTGTTTAGCAATGGCTGCATCATCCACCGTAGACTCCTCTGTGCTTCTACGTGGCTATTACATGAGGCAAAAAGAATCTTGTTTAGACCTACAGTGATGCTTGAAAGTTTGTGAACCCTGCAAAATTTTCTATATTTCTGCTGAAATTTTGGCCTAAACTACCTCAGATTTTCACAACTCCTAAAAGTAGAAAAAGAGAGCCAATTTAAACAAATGAGACAAAAAAATAGACATGCTTATATTTTTATTGAGGAAAATGATCCAATATCACATATGTGAGTGTCAAAAGTATGTGAACCTTTAGGCTTTTGAAAGTGAAATTATTTTTAATCTATGGGATGACTATCAGGTGTGAATGGACAACCTGTCTTTTTAAAAGAACGGATCTATCAAAACCTGATGTTCACAACACGTTTGTGGAAGTGTATCATGCCACGAACAAAGGTAGTTTCGGAGGACCTCAGAAGAAGAGTTGTTGATGCTCACCAGGCAGGAGAGGTTACAAAACCATCTCTAAAGAGTCTGGACTCCACCAACAGTCAGACAGATTGTGTAGAAATGGAGGAAATTCCAGACCATTATTACCCTCCCCAGGAGTGGTTGATCAACAAAGATCACACAAAGAGCAAGGAGTCTAGTTTGCAAGGTTACAAAAGGTACTCAAGGTAACTCTAAGCAACTGACAGCCTTTCTCACATTAGCAAATGTTAATATTCATGAGTCCACCATCAGGAGGGCACTGAACAACAATGGTGTGCATGGCAGGATTGCAAGGAGAAAGCCGCTGCGCTCCAAAAAACATTGCTGCCCATCTGCACCTTGCTAAAGATCACCTGGACAAGCCAGAAGGCTATTGGAACAATGTTTTGTGGACAGATTAGTCCAAAATAGAGCTTTTTGGTTTCAATGAGAAGCATTATGTTTGGAGAAAGTAGAACACCCCATTCCTGCATAAAAACCTTATACTATCTGTAAAACACAGTGGTGGTGGTGGTGGTGGTGGTGGTATCATTGTTTGGTCCTGTTTTGCTGCATGTGGCCCAGGATGACTTCCTATCATCGATGGGACAATGAATTCTGAATTATACCAGAATATTCTAAAGGAAAATGGCAGGAAATCTGTCAGTGAGCTCAAGAGAAAGTGGGTCATGCAGCAAGACAATGACTCAAAGCACACAAGTCATTCAACCAAAGAATGGTTAAAGAAGGATAAAATGTAAAATTTTTGAACGGCCAAGTCAAAGTCTTGACCTTAATCCAATTGAAATGTTGTGGAATGACCTGAAGAGACCAGTACATGGGAGGAAACCACCAACATAACAGAGCTGAAGCTGTTTTGTACAGAGGAATGGGGTACAATTCCTCCAAGCTGATGCTCAGGACTAATCAACAATTACCAGAAACGTTTACATGCCGTTATTGCTGCACAAGGGGATCATACCAGATACTGAAAGCAAAGGATCACATACTTTTTTTTTTTTGAAATTCTTTATTTATACGTGGTCAGATACATAAAGAGGGCATTCTAGGAATACAAGGGACAGATGGCCAACATAGCCAGTGTCCAAAATGGACCACAATTTTTCAAATGAGTAACAGGGTTAGTTGGTGTGGGAAAAACAGTCAAGTTCAAACATGGGGATCAGGGGGGGGGGGGGGGGAGGAGGAGGAGAAGAGAAACAGGGGGGGGGGGGGGGAATAACCACATTTGTAACCGTACATAATATAAGTCTTAAGAGCAGCAAGATCATAACAGGGGGGGGGGGGGGGAACGGAGGAGAGACGAAGACAGAGAGGGTAATAGGGGGAAGAGATAATTGAGAAGGTTAAGAGATGAGATGAGGAGGGATATCAGGGGGAGAAGGGAGTGGGTGCCCATGGGTCTACGGGAGGGGCGGGGGCGGGTGGAGGGAGCCAGCTAACCACGTTCAGCGGTGAGCCAGGGAGCCCAGACCTGCTCGAAGACGTGGCCCCGGTCGTGGAGGTAATAGGTTATCTTTTCCATTGAGGCGATGTGCCAGATTTTAGCTTTGAGGGATAGTAGGGAGGGTGGTAAGGGGTTCTTCCAGTTGAGGGCGATCAGTGATTTAGCTGCGGCCAGAATGTGTGAGGTTAGCTTTTGGGAGAATTTATTGAGGTGTGGGGGGGGAAGACACAGTAAGGAGACCCAAGGGTCCTTCATTACAGGGGGTTCTAGAAGTGAGTTGAGGAGGGAGTGGACCAGATCCCAGAAGGGGACGATAACCGGGCAGGTCCACCATATGTGGAGCATAGTACCTCTATCCCCACAGTTCCTCCAGCAGGCTGAAGAGGAGGACGGGAAAAATTTGTTAAGACGGTCGGGGGTATAGTACCAGCGGTAATAAACTTTGTAGGCCGTTTCCTTAAAGGCGGTGGCAATAGAGCTTTTAGCAATGCCTAGTCTCATGTCCTCCCAATCCTGAGTTTCAGGTGGGGGCCCGAGGTCCCGTTCCCATGCAACTTCATGGGGCCGGGATAGGGGCAGGGAAAAATCCAGTAGGAGAGAGTAAAGTTGGGAGATTATGCCTTTGGAGGAATGAGAGTTGACACATAGGGATTCAAAGGGAGTAAGGGCACGGAGTAAGGCGGTGGAAGGGAGGGAAGTTAAAAAGTGGCGTATTTGTAAGAATTGAAAGGGATTGAGTGGTTGTGAGGGGATTTTCTGCTGGAGGTCCGGGAGGGACAGCCATTGGCCTCGGTCGGCAAAGTCAATTGGGAATTTAAGGCCTAGGGTTATCCACGTCCGGGATCTCGTAGCTGAGAGTCCGGAGGGAAACATGGGGTTCTGCCAGATGGGGGTTAAGGGTGAGGGTGTGGTGGTGAGACCCCACTTCAGAGAGAGGGTGTCCCAGATTTTGAGGTTGAATTTGATGGTGGGAAGAAGTTTAGAGGTTGGGGGTCGAGAGGCGGAGGGGAGTCCCCATAGGGGGGTCAGATCTGGGATGCCAATGAAGGCTGCTTCGATGTCCAGCCAGGAAACCGATCCTGGAGGAGCGTAGGAAGTGACAATGTGGGATAAGTGGGAGGCGAGGTAGTATAATTTGACATCGGGAAGTCCTCTGCCTCCCATGGAGGTTGCTCTTTTCAGAGTGTTGGCAGCAATGCGGGGAGGTCTGTGGTTCCAAATAAAGCGTATAAGGGCTCGTTGGATATTGCGGAGGAAGGGAGCCGGGACCGCCACAGGGAGAGTCTGGAAAAGGTAGAGCCATTTGGGGATTATGGTCATTTTAACTGCTATGATCCTGCCCAGCCACGAGATGAAGAGACTGTTCCAAGAGGTCAGGTCGGCTAGTGTGTTGGTAAGAAGGGGTGGGAAGTTTTCCCGGAAGAGGGAGTCGTAGCGCGGGGTTAGGTATATCCCTAGGTATTTTATCTTTGTGGGGTGCCATTTGAGTTTAAAATTGGTGCGAAGGGACTCAGCCTGGTGTTGGGGGATATGTAGCATCATGGCCTCAGATTTGGAGTAGTTGATCTTGTAGCCTGAAATAAGGCTATAGGCTTGTAGAACCGAAAATAGGTTTGGGAGTGAAATAAGGGGCTGAGTGAGGGAGAGTAGGATGTCATCTGCGAAGAGGGAGATTTTGGGATCTGTGGGGCCTACCTTTATTCCGTGTATATCCGGATGTGCTCTAATTTGGGAGGCAAGGGGTTCTATAATAAGGATATCAGAAGAAAACTGTATATCCCGCACAAAACATAAACAATAATAAATGGTAATAAATGGATACAATGTATTTAAACCAGCAATTGCAATAATATTCTTACATTCATTTAGTGTCACAGCTGGAGGTGCTCCACGGAACTGAATATCACATACTCTAATACCGGAAACCCAGAGACGATTTCCCACAGAAAAAAAGTTCCTTTGTGGAGCACTCTTTTATGTAAATAATTGGAAAATGATTATTAATAAAACATAACTTTTAATTGCTCATATTCATAAAAACCTTTCTGGACAAGATCATACAATATAATTATAATGAAAAAATATTGAAAATATATATACGCTCACCAAAATAATATTGGTAGTGGTGGTATTTTAAAACATCAAAAAGGTAAAGTACCTATGACACATCTACACACCGGTAATTCCACTAGGATTTTGAAGCTTTAAATGCTATTACATAATCATCTCCAGCTAATGATACCCTTGAAAGTAATCCTCATAATTAGTCATATAATTCTTTCATATGATACCTATTAGTAATTTGGCATAAAATTCTGAATATTGGATAGCATGACAGATTATCCTCTCTCTATGTCCTCTCCCTTATCGACTGTCAGATACAAATTGTGATGGACACACTGGGGATAGAAAGGAACAGCGTAGAGGTATGCCACCCCTTCTACTGCCGCCGTCTTCCGTGAGCGGACGGGGGTGAGAGCGGGACCGGCAAACGCTGTTCACGAAATAGAGATACAGTGATGAGCCCTAGATCCTCCGTTTGCGGTGTTAGATGGTCCTGGTTACACTAGGCATAGCAGGAGCCAAATTCGCCACCGGGAGGAGGGCAGACACCGAAAATGGATAGGATAGATACATAAATCACATGTTTGTAACTAGGCTCCTGGATGGATATATATGGGTTAAGTCAAATAGTTACATTCCTAATCAGCCAAACTATGAGTTTCTGAAATGTATCCCAGAAGTGATGATAAATTACTAGATATCAATATGAGTCGATGGTATATTGTGCCTTTGGATACTTTAGAAAAGTGTGTGACACTGTATCCCTAACGTGTTTATATTCGGTTGTTTAACACATGTTTGAAAATTAGGGACAGCGTGAGAGTCTGCAGCCCTTTCTACTGCCTCCGTCTTCAATGAGCGGACGGAGGTGAGAGCGGAGCTTGCAGGCACGCTGACCGGAGACAGAGATACACAGTGTACAGCCCTACTCCCGTATGCGGTGTTAGGTGGCCCTGGTTACTAGGAGCATTGCAGGGACCAAAATGCGCCGCCGGGAGAGGAGAAGACACCTGAAAGGACAGGGTACCTGACTCTTTTGGCTGGAGGGTGTGGATGTGTGCAGGCTGTTCCCCCTGCAGCGGGGAATCAGCAGACGGCCAGAACGCGTTTCACCACGAAGGGCTTAATCACCTGTGAGCCTGACCGGAGTCAGGAGGTGTGTCAGTATTTAAAGAGGGTAGAACCAATCCTGAAACGGGGACTAATTGCCCCATCATTGATTGCCTAACTGGCTAGTAGTTTAAACCTGATGATACGAGCAGAGATATTCTTGTTAAGACAATGCCCAATTAGGCATAATCAGAAAAGGGGGCAATGAGTATTTTAATAAGACACATAGACAAAGATCAGTGGGTGTTGTGACAGATAATTTTTCATCAAATTAACACTTATTACAATATATATTCTCCATTAAGTACACATTATTTATACATTTACAGAGGATTTCTCGTTTACAAATTCATGATATCAGAATACTTGATTAAATTGTCCTTCCCGTGGTGATAATCTATTAACCACTGGGGTGGATGTATGAATTTATACACTTTATATTTGAATGCTGTGAGGAAAGTAAAGGGGCGGGGAGGGAAGGGAAAAGAGGGAAGGTTGATCACTATATTGGTGTGGGTGGGTTTGAAGTGATTGGCAAAAAAGAAATACATAAGTGTTTGTAAAGTGAATATGAATAAATTAAAAGTGAATTAAATGAAGGGAAACCGGAAGGTGAGGGAGGAGGAAATTGACAAACGGAAATTGCCCATTGTAGTGAGCAAAATACTATAGTGATTCTAACTGGTGTGTTTAATTGTAAGGCTTAATAGGAAGTAAAAGATGAGGGGAGAGTGACAGAAGAAAAAAAGAAAAAAAAAAAAAAAAAGGGGGGACAGGTAGGGAATTAATAAGTTGGGGAAAATTGTGTTGTTTTAACAATGTATCCATATATTAGTGTATGTGATGATAAGTGATGAATACATAGACATACGTACATCTACATCCATATGTATATACATACATGTACACATGTAGACATACATGTACATATACACATGCAATGCGCACGTTTTTGAAAGTAAGTATTGAGAATGGTGAGAGGTGCATAATTACAAAAAAGAGAGTGCACGTGTACAAATATAAGAAAATGAATACCATACCACACTATCCTCTCAGGTGGTATGCTGGTATCCATGTATATTATGTATTAAATGAAAAAAGTTTTTCAAATATATGTTGTATATCGAATATGGTACAAAACACAAAATTAGATTTTTCTGCAATTGTACCACGACCAATGTGATCTATTGTATTTTGTGCAATTGTGGCAAAAGATACATAGGTATGACGACAAGGATGTTAAAACAAAGAATTTTGGAACACTGCGGATCCATCAGGAACGCGGCCAGAGATTTGGCGAACATGAAACAGATCACATCCGTTGCTAAACATTTCCACTATAATCCCTCACACAGAATGAAAGTATTCTGTGTGGACAAGATTAAACCAAATATCAGGGGCGGAGACACGACCAAAGCGCTTCTCCAAAAAGAGAGCAAGTGGACATTCATGTTGGGTACCCTGGGACCGGATGGTCTCAATGAGTCTATCAATTATAACATTTTTCTTTGAAAGCGTAATCTTTTGATCAAAAAAATCCATCAATTACAATATCTCTCTTTTAAAGTGTAATTTTATAACAGATACACAGGATAATAGATTAGGAAGCCCAGGGGTCCCTCTAACCAACTAGGGACCTGAAGGGTAGAATTAAGGCTTAATCTTCTATGTAGAATTATATAAAAAAATAGACACACTATATTTCTGGACCATATCCCTTTCATCCAGCCTGTTAGCTCTAGAATCTGGCTATGTCTTATATGTGCTTCCCTAACTTACAGTAGGGTAGTAATATATCATACAACATATATTTGAAAAACTTTTTTCATTTAATACATAATATACATGGATACCAGCATACCACCTGAGAGGATAGTGTGGTATGGTATTCATTTTCTTATATTTGTACACGTGCACTCTCTTTTTTGTAATTATGCACCTCTCACCATTCTCAATACTTACTTTCAAAAACGTGCGCATTGCATGTGTATATGTACATGTATGTCTACATGTGTACATGTATGTATATACATATGGATGTAGATGTACGTATGTCTATGTATTCATCACTTATCATCACATACACTAATATATGGATACATTGTTAAAACAACACAATTTTCCCCAACTTATTAATTCCCTACCTGTCCCCCCTTTTTTTTTTCTTTTTTCTTTTTTTCTTCTGTCACTCTCCCCTCATCTTTTACTTCCTATTAAGCCTTACAATTAAACACACCAGTTAGAATCACTATAGTATTTTGCTCACTACAATGGGCAATTTCCGTTTGTCAATTTCCTCCTCCCTCACCTTCCGGTTTCCCTTCATTTAATTCACTTTTAATTTATTCATATTCACTTTACAAACACTTATGTATTTCTTTTTTGGCAATCACTTCAAACCCACCCACACCAATATAGTGATCAACCTTCCCTCTTTTCCCTTCCCTCCCCGCCCCTTTACTTTCCTCACAGCATTCAAATATAAAGTGTATAAATTCATACATCCACCCCAGTGGTTAATAGATTATCACCACGGGAAGGACAATTTAATCAAGTATTCTGATATCATGAATTTGTAAACGAGAAATCCTCTGTAAATGTATAAATAATGTGTACTTAATGGAGAATATATATTGTAATAAGTGTTAATTTGATGAAAAATTATCTGTCACAACACCCACTGATCTTTGTCTATGTGTCTTATTAAAATACTCATTGCCCCCTTTTCTGATTATGCCTAATTGGGCATTGTCTTAACAAGAATATCTCTGCTCGTATCATCAGGTTTAAACTACTAGCCAGTTAGGCAATCAATGATGGGGCAATTAGTCCCCGTTTCAGGATTGGTTCTACCCTCTTTAAATACTGACACACCTCCTGACTCCGGTCAGGCTCACAGGTGATTAAGCCCTTCGTGGTGAAACGCGTTCTGGCCGTCTGCTGATTCCCCGCTGCAGGGGGAACAGCCTGCACACATCCACACCCTCCAGCCAAAAGAGTCAGGTACCCTGTCCTTTCAGGTGTCTTCTCCTCTCCCGGCGGCGCATTTTGGTCCCTGCAATGCTCCTAGTAACCAGGGCCACCTAACACCGCATACGGGAGTAGGGCTGTACACTGTATCTCTGTCTCCGGTCAGCGTGCCTGCAAGCTCCGCTCTCACCTCCGTCCGCTCATTGAAGACGGAGGCAGTAGAAAGGGCTGCAGACTCTCACGCTGTCCCTAATTTTCAAACATGTGTTAAACAACCGAATATAAACACGTTAGGGATACAGTGTCACACACTTTTCTAAAGTATCCAAAGGCACAATATACCATCGACTCATATTGATATCTAGTAATTTATCATCACTTCTGGGATACATTTCAGAAACTCATAGTTTGGCTGATTAGGAATGTAACTATTTGACTTAACCCATATATATCCATCCAGGAGCCTAGTTACAAACATGTGATTTATGTATCTATCCTATCCATTTTCGGTGTCTGCCCTCCTCCCGGTGGCGAATTTGGCTCCTGCTATGCCTAGTGTAACCAGGACCATCTAACACCGCAAACGGAGGATCTAGGGCTCATCACTGTATCTCTATTTCGTGAACAGCGTTTGCCGGTCCCGCTCTCACCCCCGTCCGCTCACGGAAGACGGCGGCAGTAGAAGGGGTGGCATACCTCTACGCTGTTCCTTTCTATCCCCAGTGTGTCCATCACAATTTGTATCTGACAGTCGATAAGGGAGAGGACATAGAGAGAGGATAATCTGTCATGCTATCCAATATTCAGAATTTTATGCCAAATTACTAATAGGTATCATATGAAAGAATTATATGACTAATTATGAGGATTACTTTCAAGGGTATCATTAGCTGGAGATGATTATGTAATAGCATTTAAAGCTTCAAAATCCTAGTGGAATTACCGGTGTGTAGATGTGTCATAGGTACTTTACCTTTTTGATGTTTTAAAATACCACCACTACCAATATTATTTTGGTGAGCGTATATATATTTTCAATATTTTTTCATTATAATTATATTGTATGATCTTGTCCAGAAAGGTTTTTATGAATATGAGCAATTAAAAGTTATGTTTTATTAATAATCATTTTCCAATTATTTACATAAAAGAGTGCTCCACAAAGGAACTTTTTTTCTGTGGGAAATCGTCTCTGGGTTTCCGGTATTAGAGTATGTTCTATAATAAGGGCAAATATTAGGGGGGAGAGGGGGCAGCCCTGACGTGTGCCATTGGAAATGCTAAGTGGGGCGGATGGGGTACCATTGATAAGGACAGTGGCAGAGGGGGTGGAATATAATGCTAGGATGCTAGTGAGGAAGCCACCGGACAGGCCATAGGCCTCCAAGGTGGGTTTCAAGAAGTCCCAGGAGATCCGGTCAAATGCTTTTTCGGCATCTAAGGAAAGCATGATAGTGGGGCATCTCCTGGAGTTAGAGATATGTATAAGGTCAATGGCACGTCTGGTGTTGTCTCTTGCCTGGCGGCCCGGGATAAAGCCTACTTGGTCGTAGTGGACAAGGGAAGGGAGGTATGGGTTAAGACGGTTGGCCAGGATCTTAGCAAAGATTTTCAAGTCTAGGTTCAGGAGAGATATGGGGCGATAGCTTGCGCAATTAAGGGGGTCCTTGCCTTCTTTGGGGATCACCACAATTCTAACCTCTAGCATCTCAGGGGGAAAAGGTTCGCCTTGGACAATCCCATTGAAGAGAGAGTGTAGGTGGGGGGAGAGAAGGGCAGAGAATTTCTTGTAGTAGAGAGCGGTGAACCCATCTGGGCCCGGAGATTTGCCTATTTTTTGCATGAGTATAGTCTGGGTGATTTCTTCCACCGTAATCTCACCGTTGAGAAGGTCCAAGGCGTCCGGGGGTAGTCTGGGTAGTTTA
The DNA here is from genome assembly GCF_028390025.1 of Pseudophryne corroboree. Lineage (NCBI taxonomy): Eukaryota > Metazoa > Chordata > Amphibia > Anura > Myobatrachidae > Pseudophryne > Pseudophryne corroboree. Next base: position 1,117,771,557 of record NC_086444.1, read on the forward strand.
GAAGCAGAGAGAAAGTGGGAGATAAGGTCGGATCGAGGTTGGGGGGGAAGAGCCCGGTGGAGGGGGCGGAAGGTTGTATAGGTCGGTGTAGTAGGATTGGAAGGCGGCTCTAATGGCTGTGGGATCCTGAATGATTTGGTAGAGAGAGTTTCTGATAGTGACAATGTTGGTTTTGGCTCTTGTGGAGCGGAGTCGGGCCGCCAGGATCTTGTCCGCCTTGTCACCCTTCTCATAAAAAGATTGGCGAAGCCACTTAAGACGCTTGGCCACCCGTGTAGTAAGAAGAAGATCGAGTTCCGCTTTAATGGTGCGAAGTTCGGACAAGACCGCCTGGTCGGGAGACGCCTTGTGTTGGGTCTCAAGTGCATGGAGTTTAATGGAGAGCCTGTTGTATTGGGAAAGGGATTGCTTTTTAGCTTTTGAGGCTAGGCTAATAAGGTGTCCTCGAAGGACAGCCTTGTGCGCCAACCAGAGGGTGGGTCTAGAAATATCGGGGGAGTCATTTAAGGTGAAATAATCAGAGATTTTGTCTTGAAGATGGGACTTTGTCTCAGGGTTGTGTAGGAGGGAGTCGTTGAGGCGCCATGTCATGGGGCGAGGACGGGAAGCCAAGCCTGCCAGGTCGCAGGAGATGGGGGCGTGGTCGGACCAGATTAGTGGGTGGATATGGGCATCACGGAGGTTGATAGCAAGATCATGACTGAGCAGGACCATATCAATGCGGGAGTAGGAGTTATGAGGGGCAGAGTAGAAGGTATAGTCGCGGGCAGAGGGGTCTTTTATCCTCCAAGAGTCGTAGAGGAGTTGGGATCGCATGAGTCGGAGGAGGGATCTAGAGCGAAGGGAGTCCGACGGGGAAGGAGTAGGGGAAGATGTAGAGCGGTCTAGCTGTGGATTGAGAACGGAGTTGAAGTCACCTGCAAGTATAAGGTCGCCCTGTCGGACTCGAGTGAGGAGATTATCTAGCCTTGTAAAGAACCGTTCCTGTCGCTGGTTAGGGGCGTAAACGTTAACCAGGGTGCATGTATTATTGTTGAGTTTACCCACTAGGACAAGGAATCGGCCGTCTTTGTCAGCATGAGAGTCTAGGAGTTCAAAAGACAGGTGGCGGGCAATTAAGATTGCTACTCCACGTTTTTTGGCTAGGTGATCGCAGGCATGAAAGGAAACGGGGAATGGTTTACATTGCAGGGTAGGGTGAGATTCGTGCACGAAGTGAGTTTCCTGTAGGAAAATCAGATCGCCTCTATGGTGTTTAAGGGAAGCAAAGAGCTTGCCTCTCTTTTGAGGGCTGTTCAAGCCCTTCACATTATGAGAGAGTACCCGGAGACCCATGGGCAGGCAGCAGTGAGGTAGGCAGATTTGAAAGGGCGGGAGTGATTGGAGGTGGAGAAGGGGGAGGGGGAGACAGATCGAAGATATATGAAATGAGAGAGAGTGTGGTCAGAGGAGGGGTGGAAGGGAAAGAGGACCGGAGGGGGTGGGGGGGTGGTTGGTCGTCTGGCGGAGGAGGCCAGGACCGGTAAAGCTGACAAGGGGAGGGAATACTAGGCGTTGGGGGAGCACCTAGGTCAGCGGTAGGGCCCGGGGCCCTGTGGGGGCGCGGCATGGGGCCCTGATCGCGAATCACGAGCCGCTGGGGAAAAGATAGGAGGCAAGCCTCCCCTGGGGGTACCTGAGGGAGAAAGCTGGAGAGAAGACAGGTAGAGAAGATAGCTGGAGCGCCCGCCCCAAGGGGCGGAGAATAGGAGGGGGGGGAGGAGGGGGGAGAGTGGGTCAAGTATCTGCATGGAAACATATCAGGAGAGTAACTTTTGAGTATGTAAGCAGTTAGACATTTAAACTTCCAAACAACGTAACATTTCAATAGAGGATAACAACAATGCTATTGTGAAGCAACCAAGGGATCAGGAAGTAGCGTCACGAAGAGCCTAAGGTAATGTAGCACTTCAGGTGGGGGGGGGTACGACCAGAAGTGATCGTCCCAATTCAATGTGGGGTGCTGTAGCGTAGAGAGGTGAGAGTTCTCAGGGCACTGGGGGTGGAGCCTGGGGGGCCCCGGAGGACGGCACCGTGAACCACTCAGAACGAGGAGACCGAAGCGAATCCCGCCGTGTCCGTGGTGGGAGGGATGGAGAATGGACATCTTGGTCAGGAGCGGGGATGCCCAGTTTAGAGAGGAGCGTTTGGGCCTCAGATTGGTCTCTAGCTGTGAGGAGCTTCCCTTGGTGCCACACTAGGATCCGGAAAGGGAAACCCCAGCGGTACTTCACGTTGTGACGGGAGAGCAGGGAAGTGATGGGTTTGAAGTCCCTGCGTTTAGCTAAGGTTAGCGGGGATAAGTCCTGAACAATCTGGAGTGGGGTGTTTTGGAAAGTCACAGATCCCAGCCGTCGGGCCTCCCTCATAACGGCCTCCTTCGCAGTGAAATAGTGCATTCGGAGAATGACATCTCTGGGCTGAGAAGAGTCCTGGGAGCGCGGTCGCAAGGCCCGGTGTGCTCGGTCCAGGAGGAGATGTTCCTCAGGGGTGTCGGGCGACAGGTGTGCGAAAAGACGTTTAAGGTAGAGTTCAAGATGAGACGCCTCGACCTCCTCAGGGATACCCCGAATCCTCATATTATTTCTCCTTGCTCTATTGTCTTGGTCTTCGTTCTCCTCCCGGAGGTGGGCAACATCCTGACGGAGTTGATGCAGCTCGGTCTCTGCTGTTTGTTGGAACGTTACCACCTCTTCGACTCTTCTTTCGAGTTGGTCCGTTCTGGAGCCGATATCGGCTATATCGGATTTCAGGGAGTGTAGAGCTTGGACTGAGGACTTAATGTCCGCATCTCCTTAAGGAGGGAGAGGAAGTCCTTGCGGGTGAGGGGTGTGAGATCGTCATCTTCGGCCTCCGATTCGGAGGGGCCCCGAGAGGGGCCGGGATTGTCGGGCCTGTTCGTGGCTGGGGTGCTTTTTTTGGTCAGAAATGGTGTGAGATCGGACCCCTGGGATTTTTTGTTACCCCTGGTCATTTTGGGGGCGTAGGGGGGTAGGTGGAAAGCAGGGTGAGGAATGGGGGTGGCGTTCCAGCTGTGAGGCTCAGGGCCAGGGAAGGTGACTCGGGGGCTTTAAGGGGACATTACGGTGTGGACATCAGCCGAGCCCGGCAGATGGAGCCCGCCCAGGGAGGCCCGCGGGAGGAGAGGGAGGGCACCCCGGCCCGGACTGGAGGGTGAGAATCCGAAGTCGCAGGAGAGGGGGTCCCGGAGACTATCTCCACCGCTCGGGGACCACAGGGACGTGTCCCGGGCACGGACCAGCCGGCGATCGGGGCAGCCCCGCGGCGGGGACCCGGTGGGGGAGAGGACCGCGGGCTGATGTGTAAGCGACTCCCAGGCGGGTTCCCGCGGAGGCCTCAGTGGGGTTTAGGTGGATGGAGGCAGAAGGGACCGCGGTCCCGGAGACTCACCAGACGGCCGCCGCTGGAGCGGGTTGCAGTGAGCCGGAGGTTGAGGGTGGTCCGAGCCGGCACCTCTCGAAAGAGCGTGTATGGGCTTCCAGGTGAGTAGCAGGAGTGGGGGAGATCCCCTCAGCCTCAGTTTGATTAAGGTCGCAGGAGGGGGGGGATGGAGCTGCGTCCAACCCCTCGAGCGTGGCTGGGCCGTCGGCCGTCTGCGGGTGCTGTGGGGTATGGTGCAGGATGAGGGACTGCAGCGGGGAGCAAGGGTCGGTGAAAGCGGCTCACCTCTGCGCAGACGGGCTCTCCAGGCCGCAGGTCCTCCGCTTCTCCGCCCGGGTCCCGAGGTCCAAGATGGCCGCCGCCGTCAGGGCTCCGTGCCTCCCGCAGCCGCGTCCGCCCGGATTCTTCCCCCTCCCGCAGCACCGCCGATCTCCGGTGCCAGGTAAGGGAGGTCCGGGTGTTTAAAGCAGGGATGGGGGTCCCGTGAGGGCACTCCGGGGGCTCCAAGGGCGGACGCCCTCCGCGACGGGTATCGCCGGAAATCGAGGCCCCGGCTTCAGGTGGGTGCGTAGGCCGCAGTCCGCAGAAGCCAGTATACCGGCTTCCCGACTCCGCAGCACAGGTCCACCGGTGTGAGGGGGTCCCGGAGGGGTAGTAGATGGTTTGGTGGGTTGAAAAAGTGGTCTGGGGAGGGAAACAGAGGGATAATTTCCTCAGGGAGTAGAGAGCTCCCTGTTTGTGCAGCCACTCTGATCGGCCTCCAGGCCACGCCCCAGGATCACATACTATTGACTCTCACAGATGTATGATATTGGATAATTTTGCTCAATAAAAACACAAGCGTGTCTATTTTTCTTGTCTCGTTTGTTTGATTTGGTTCTCCATCTATTTTTAGGACTGGTTTGAAAATCTGAGGTAGTTTTAGGCCAAATTTCAGCAGAAATATAGAAAATTCAGTAGGGTTCACAAAAACTTTCAAGCACCACTGTAACAACATCTTCACTAAATGTTCTAAGAAATAAGAAAATGTCAGGGATAAGACATAAGGGGCGGGGGATTCTATTAGCCATAAGCTCTTATTGGAGCCTTGCGCACTCCCAGGTATTACAGTAGGTAAAATATTGCTCATCTTTTCTTGCATCGCTACGAGCAAAAATAAACCAATGTTTTACTGCCCAGCAGCCGGCGGAGTCTTCTCACAGAACCTCATGGCTAAATGACTCTGCTGCTTAAAGTGTATATTCTGCTAACAATATAAAATGTATGTAAAAAAAAAAAAAAGGGAGGTTGCGCTTTGATACTCTGATCACAGAAAAATAAGATTTTACTTACCGATAAATCTATTTCTCGTAGTCCGTAGTGGATGCTGGGACTCCGTAAGGACCATGGGGAATAGCGGCTCCGCAGGAGACAGGGCACAAAATAAAAGCTTAAGGATCAGGTGGTGTGCACTGGCTCCTCCCCCTATGACCCTCCTCCAAGCCTCAGTTAGGATACTGTGCCCGGACGAGCGTACATAATAAGGAAGGATATTGAATCCCGGGTAAGACTCATACCAGCCACACCAATCACACCGTACAACTTGTGATCTGAACCCAGTTAACAGTATGATAAACGCAAGGGAGCCTCTGAAAAGATGGCTCACAACAATAATAACCCGAATTTTTGTAACAATAACTATATACAAGTATTGCAGACAATCCGCACTAGGGATGGGCGCCCAGCATCCACTACGGACTACGAGAAATAGATTTATCGGTAAGTAAAATCTTATTTTCTCTGACGTCCTAGTGGATGCTGGGACTCCGTAAGGACCATGGGGATTATACCAAAGCTCCCAAACGGGCGGGAGAGTGCGGATGACTCTGCAGCACCGAATGAGAGAACTCCAGGTCCTCCTCAGCCAGGGTATCAAATTTGTAGAATTTAGCAAACGTGTTTGCCCCTGACCAAGTAGCTGCTCGGCAAAGTTGTAAAGCCGAGACCCCTCGGGCAGCCGCCCAAGATGAGCCCACTTTCCTTGTGGAATGGGCTTTTATTGATTTTGGCTGTGGCAGGCCTGCCACAGAATGTGCAAGCTGAATTGTACTACAAATCCAACGAGCAATCGTCTGCTTAGAAGCAGGGGCACCCAGCTTGTTGGGTGCATACAGGATAAACAGCGAGTCAGATTTTCTGACTCCAGCCGTCCTGGAAACATATATTTTTAAGGCCCTGACAACGTCAAGCAACTTAGAGTCCTCTAAGTCCCTGGTAGCCGCAGGTACCACAATAGGTTGGTTCATGTGAAATGCAGAAACCACCTTAGGTAGAAATTGAGGACGAGTCCTCAATTCCGCCCTGTCAGAATGAAAAATTAAGTAAGGGCTTTTATATGATAAAGCCGCCAATTCTGACACACGCCTGGCTGAAGCCAAGGCTAACAGCATCGACACCTTCCATGTGAGATATTTTAAGTCCACAGTGGAAAGTGGTTCAAACCAATGTGACTTTAGAAAACTCAACACCACGTTGAGATCCCAAGGTGCCACTGGAGGCACAAAAGGAGGCTGTATGTGCAGCACCCCTTTTACAAATGTCTGAACTTCAGGTACTGAAGCCAGTTCTTTCTGGAAGAAAATCGACAGGGCCGAAATTTTAACCTTAATGGACCCTAATTTTAGGCCCATAGACAGTCCTGTTTGCAGGAAATGAAGGAAACGATCCAGTTGAAATTCCTCTGTAGGGGCCCTCTTGGCCTCACACCACGCAACATATTTACGCCAAATGCGGTGATAATGTTTTGCGGTTACGTCCTTCCTGGCTTTGACCAGAGTAGGAATGACTTCTTCTGGAATGCCTTTTTCCCTCAGGATCCGGCGTTCAACCGCCATGCCGTCAAACGCAGCCGCGGTAAGTCTTGGAACAGACAAGGCCCCTGCAGTAGCAGGTCCTTTCTTAGAGGTAGAGGCCACGGTTCGTCCGTGAGCATCTCTTGAAGTTCCGGGTACCAAGTCCTTCTTGGCCAATCCGGGACCACGAGTATAGTTCTTACTCCTCTCCTTCTTATGATTCTCAGTACTTTTGGTATGAGAGGCAGAGGAGGGAACACATACACTGACTGGTACACCCACGGCGTTACCAGAGCGTCCACTGCTATTGCCTGAGGGTCCCTTGACCTGGCGCAATATCTGTCCAGTTTTTTGTTTAGACGTGACGCCATCATGTCCACCTTTGGTTTTTCCCAACGGTTTACAATCAGGTGGAAGACTTCTGGGTGAAGTCCCCACTCTCCCGGGTGAAGGTCGTGTCTGCTGAGGAAGTCTGCTTCCCAGTTGTCCACTCCCGGAATGAAAACTGCTGACAGTGCTATCACATGATTTTCCGCCCAGCGAAGAATCCTTGCAGCTTCTGCCATTGCCCTCCTGCTTCTCGTGCCGCCCTGTCTGTTTACGTGGGCGACTGACGTGATGTTGTCCGATTGGATCAACACCGCCTGACCCTGAAGCAGAGGTTTTGCTTGACTTAGGGCATTGTAAATGGCCCTTAGTTCCAGAATGTTTATATGAAGAGATGTTTCCATGCTTGACCACAGGCCCTGGAAATTCCTTCCCTGTGTGACTGCTCCCCAGCCTCTCAGGCTGGCATCCGTGGTTACCAGGATCCAATCCTGAATGCCAAATCTGCGGCCCTCTAGTAGATGAGCACTCTGCAGCCACCACAGGAGAGACACCCTTGTCCTTGGCGACAGGGTTATCCGCTGATGCATCTGCAGATGCGATCCGGACCATTTGTCCAGTAGATCCCACTGAAATGTTCTTGCATGGAATCTTCCGAATGGAATCGCTTCGTAAGAAGCCACCATTTTTCCCAGGACCCTCGTGCACTGATGCACTGAGACCTGGCCCGGTTTTAGGAGGTTCCTGACTAGCTCGGATAACTCCCTGGCCTTCTCCTCCGGGAGAAACACCTTCTTCTGGACTGTGTCCAGAATCATTCCTAGGAACAGTAGACGTGTCGTTGGAATCAGCTGCGATTTTGGAATATTTAGAATCCACCCGTGCTGACGTAACACTACCTGAGATAGTGCTACTCCGACTTCTAACTGTTCCCTGGATCTTGCCCTTATCAGGAGATCGTCCAAGTAAGGGATAATTAAAATGCCTTTTCTTCGTAGAAGAATCATCATTTCGGCCATTACCTTGGTAAAGACCCGAGGTGCCGTGGACAATCCAAACGGCAGCGTCTGAAACTGATAATGACAGTTTTGTACTACAAACCTGAGGTACCCTTGGTGAGAAGGGTATAGTGGGACGTGGAGATAAGCATCTTTGATGTCCAGAGACACCATATAGTCCCCTTCTTCCAGGTTCGCTATCACTGCTCTGAGTGACTCCATCTTGAATTTGAACCTTTTTATGTAAGTGTTCAAGGATTTCAGATTTAAAATTGGTCTCACCGAGCCGTCCGGCTTCGGTACCACAAACAGCGTGGAATAATACCCCTTTCCTTGTTGCAGGAGGGGTACCTTGATTATCACCTGCTGGGAATACAGCTTGTGAATGGCTTCCAAAACTGCCTCCCTGTCGGAGGGAGACTTTGGTAAAGCAGACTTCAGGAACCGACGAGGGGGAAACGCCTCGAATTCCAGTTTGTACCCCTGTGATACTACCTGTAGAATCCAGGGATCCACTTGCGAGTGAGCCCACTGCGCGTTGAAATTCTTGAGACGGGCCCCCACCATATCTGAGTCTGCTTGTAAAGCCCCAGCGTCATGCTGAAGACTTGGCAGAAGCAGGGGAGGGCTTCTGCTCCTGGGAAGCGGCTGCATGGTGCAGTCTTTTTCCTCTTCCTCTGCCCCGGGGCAGAAAAGAGTGGCCTTTTGCTCGCTTGTACTTATGGGAACGAAAGGACTGAGTTTGAAAAGACGGTGTCTTTTTCTGCTGATGTGGAGTGACCTGGGGTAAAAAGGTGGATTTTCCAGCCGTTGCCGTGGCCACCAGGTCCGATAGACCAGCCCCAAATAACTCCTCCCCTTTATACGGCAATACTTCCATGTGCCGTTTGGAATCCGCATCCCCTGACCACTGTCGCGTCCATAACGCTCTTCTGGCAGAGATGGACATAGCACTTACTCTTGATGCCAGGGTGCAAATATCCCTCTGTGCATCACGCATATATAGTAATGCATCCTTTAAATGTTCTATAGTTAACAAAATATTGTCCCTATCCAGGGTATCAATATTCTCAGTCAGGGAATCCGACCATGCGACTCCAGCACTGCACATCCAGGCTGAGGCGATTGCTGGTCGCAGTATAACACCAGTATGTGTGTATATACTTTTTAGGATATTTTCCAGCCTTCTATCAGCTGGTTCTTTGAGGGTGGCCGTATCAGGAGACGGTAACGCTACTTGTTTAGATAAACGTGTGAGCGCCTTATCTACCCTAGGGGGTGTTTCCCAACGCGCCCTAACCTCTGGCGGGAAAGGATATAATGCTAATAATTTTTTAGAAATTAGCTGTTTTTTTATCGGGGGAAACCCACGCTTTTTCACACACCTCATTTATTTCCTCTGACTCAGGAAAAACTATTGGTAGTTTTTTCTCACCCCACATAATACCCTTCTTTGTGGTACTTGTAGTGTCAGAAAGGTTCAATGCCTCTTTCATTGCCGTGATCATGTAACGTGTGGCCCTACTGGACATTACGTTTGTCTCGTCACCGTCGACACTAGACTCAGTATCTGTGTCAGGGTCTGTGTCGACCCACTGAGGTAACGGGCGTTTTAGCGCCCCTGACGGTGTCTGAGACGCCTGGACAGGCACTAATTGATTTGCCGGCTGTCTCATGTCGTCAACAGTTTTTTGCAAATTGCTGACATTATCACTTAATTGTTTAAATACAATCATCCAGTCAGGTGTCGACTCCCTAGGGGGTGACATCACCAACACAGGCAACTGCTCCGCCTCCACATCATTTTCCTCCTCATACATGTCGACACACGCGTACCGACACACAGCACACACACCGGGAATGCTCTGATAGAGGACAGGACCCCACTTAGCCCTTTGGAGAGACAGAGGGAGAGTCTGCCAGCACACACCCAGCGCTATATATATATATATATATACAGGGATAACCTTATATAAGTGTTACTCCCTTATAGCTGCTGTTAATATATTTATTTGCTGCCAAACGTGCCCCCCCTTCTCTTTTTTACCCTGATTCTGAAGCAGGACTGCAGGGGAGAGTCAGGGAGCCGTCCTTCCAGCGGAGCTGTGAGGGAAAATGGCGCTTGTGTGCTGAGGAGATAGGCTCCGCCCCTTCACGACGTCCTTATCTCCCGCTTTTTCTGTGTAAAATGGCAGGGGTAAAATACATCCATATAGCCCAGGAGCTATATGTGATGTATTCTTTTTAGCCACCTAAGGTATATACTGTAATATTGCGTCTCAGGGCGCTCCCCCCCCAGCGCCCTGCACCCTCAGTGACCGGAGTGTGAAGTGTGCTGAGAGCAATGGCGCACAGCTGCGGTGCTGTGCGCTACCTTAGTCTGAAGACAGGATCGTCTTCTGCCGCCGATTTCACCGGACCTCTTCGTCTCTTCTGGCTCTGTAAGGGGGACGGCGGCGCGGCTCCGGTGACCCATCCAGGCTGAACCTGTGATCGTCCCTCTGGAGCTAATGTCCAGTAGCCTAAGAAACCCGATCCACTCTGCACTCAGGTGAGTCCGTTTCTTCTCCCCTTAGTCCCACGATGCAGTGAGCCTGTTGCCAGCAGGACTCACTGAAAATAAAAAAACCTAAACTAAACTTTTATTCTAAGCAGCTCAGGAGAGCCACCTAGATTGCACCCTTCTCGGCCGGGCACAAAAATCTAACTGAGGCTTGGAGGAGGGTCATAGGGGGAGGAGCCAGTGCACACCACCTGATCCTTAAGCTTTTATTTTGTGCCCTGTCTCCTGCGGAGCCGCTATTCCCCATGGTCCTTACGGAGTCCCAGCATCCACTAGGACGTCAGAGAAATCAAGGTATAATATTTTGCAGTACCGGACTCATTATAATACATGTTCCTGATGACATCAAAACTCAGTGAAAACTATTCAGAAAGCGCACCTTCATTTAAACACATGTTTCTAACTGATCACAATATCATCCTCTAGTTCTAATATTTGATAAACCTCATTTTATGACGCCAGCATTCCGTATGGCATTTACAAACTTCTAGGACTTGGTGAGGACTAGATGATTGTAAATTATTTCCAGCTCTGTAAAAGCACAGATTTGGGAGGAAACAAGGTATGGTATGACATTGCTCTATTCATCAAGTCAACATGAGAATGTCAACATTGGTCCAACTGTAGACATGCAGCATGTCTGTCGGCAAAGCATCCCCGTTAAGCTAGTGGTCTCTTACATTCTCCCGGCGGCAGCTCAATCGTCTTCAACCCGGTCCCGGTGGTGCTGCGACAGTGACTTCCGGTGTGGATCTGTGGTGCTGCAGCGTTCCGTTGAGTGTTTCTCCCCCTATCCCTAACACCCCCACCTCCCAAAACCATCAGCATCATCACAGTATGTACATTTCACATGGCGACACTTCAGAGGTCAACACTGTGAACATGTCGACAGTCTGAAAGATGTCGACATTGCGGTGTCAGCATAGTTACTGTTGACCATGTGAGACTGGATACTGGTTTCACATGAATTATATATATATACATATATATATATATATATATATATACATACACATATACATACATATATACATACATACATACACACACACACACACACACACACACACACATCCATCTCATGTCTAAATAATCTATGTATACATTTATGATTAGCCCATTCAGTGTTCATGAATAAAAACATGGTATTAGGAGGAATAATACACCTCCTGGAACATATAACAAATATTTTACAGATAATTATATATCATACATACATGGATAATGATTATAAAACACAGTAACTAAAGAGATCGACTTACGTCTTCCTTTTTGCTTTCCACCAGCTTCTTATTAGAACGTTTAACACTGTCAAGCCCAAAGTAATCTACCACCGAGGTACAGATTCGCCGTTCGGGGGTCTTGGCTTTAGCTGGCACAAGGGTTTTGGCTGTGACCAGAGATTTTGCAGGGGGCGAAACAGCTGAAGTTCCATTTTCTTTGGGTTTCTTGGGCTTTTTCAAGTAAGCAAAGTCTTCTTCATCTTAAAGAAGGATAATAATAAGAGTGCATAATTGACACAGATCTGATGTAGAAGGTAACGTGAGAACAGACCAGAGGTCATCAAGCACAAAATATATGTGTCTGTCAAGAAAAAATACAATATTGTGGCACATCACTTACAGCAAGAGGGTGAAAATGTCCACAGGCAATAAAACAGTTTTAGCAGAAAGTGGAATAGCTGTAAGATTGCAAACTACAAAGTCAAGATTTTAGGTTTAGAATACAAATCATTGCAGGAAAACATTAAAACCAAACACCCCTTTTGAATCTCAGCCCAATGCCAATTATTAACAGCAGTTTAGAATAAATTTCTTCAAATATAGTTTTTCAAAATAATTTATTCCCCCCGCCCCCCTCCCAAAGAGCAGCCTAAACCATTAACAGAGAACTAGAAGACCCATGTAAGCGGCAAAGGCCAAGAATGGACAAAACAATGTAGGATGCTGCAGCAAATCAGGCAAGCCAAAGAAACCAAGGGGGCCCAGTATGTAATAAAAAGGGGGTGTACTCCCCCCTCCCCTAACCCTCTGTTCCACCCCTAGCCTAAACCTAAGTCCCCCTCCCGGCTGCCTAAACCTAACCCTCCCTCCCACCGCAGCCTAAACCTAACCCTCCCTTCCCCCACAGCCTAACCCTAACCTCCCCCCTTAGTGCCTGACCTAACCACCCCCTGCGAGGTGCCTAAACCTAATCCCCATCCCCGCTGCCTAAGCCTAACCCTCCCTCCCTCCCCCACAGCCTAACCTCACCCGGGGGTGCCATAACCCTCCCTCCCCGCAGCCTAACCATAACCCAACACACACACAGCCTAATCTCACAGTTGGCACCTAAACCTAACCCCCTCTCCCCGATCTCCTGTCCCTTCCGTAGCCCCGGCATTGGGATTCTAAAGAGTGTCGGGATTCCGGCATCTGTATTTTAACTGCCGGGATCCCGGCATCTGTATTTTAACTGCCGGGATCCCGACAACCGGCATTCTGACTGCATCCCAAGCAAGGAAGCCTATAGCATCTTTTATTGAGCTAAGGAGATGGATACGGGTGAAAACTGACAAAATATAGGTGTCAGATGTACACTACTCGGCACTATTCCTTTAAGCTGACGGGGGTTATAGAACGGGCAAATCTTGTACTTATTTACAATGAATTATCACTGTTAATGGAATCAGATAAAGGTATTTATTCCCAGGAAACCAGTATGACAGTGTGCTGCTGGGAACACGTGGCACTGAGCAGCTTCAGTGCAAACACCTTGTTTGTTTCTTTGTTCTTCTGAGCGGATCACGTGTTTTCAAGCAATCACTTCAAGTGCTGTGTGCCTACAAAATTAGATTTCAGCCGTGGAGGTAAACATTACTTCTAGCCAAACAGAATTACGATAACCCATTAAGCGATATTGCGGAGAACAGATCAAAAGCAAACAAGGCAAAATATTATCCCTATCAATCTGATCATTAATACTGTGCATGACTCATGGCTGACTGATGCAGAACACCACCAGGGGCGAAACACCGTGCACTGCAATATTATCAGACACCAACAGTGCTACAGGCAACGCAACTCACAGCGATCAGGGGTTTAATAGAAGACACATTGTTGTTGATAAAATAAATACAATTGGTGGCAAGATGATATAATTTCAATAGACGTTCAGCATTTATTTTTTGCAGATCATCATCTGTTGAAGTGTTTATATGGAGTTAGCGCTTTATTTATTGAATACAAATGCATTAAACACAGAACAGGTTCCTTTGTATGTTTAATCATATTAGCATCAGTTTTGCCAGAGTTACATGGTAAGCAGCAGGATGCATTTTACATTTGTTAAAACATTATCCAGTCACTTGCTCCATACCAAAAGTCACATTAAAAGTCACACGGACACTCAAACACAGGAAATATAACACAGGCTTCCACAAACTGCAATATATAGGCCAAGGTGTTTAAGATGGATTATAGAACTGTTTTAAATGTCCGTTTAATGGTACATTTAGATTAATGTTGAATACACACTAACATTATATCCTCTTCCTTCCGGAGGTATTAAATTGTGGAGTTTGGAACTTTCTTGAATTGATGTACGTTATAAGGAGTATCTTCTATATATAATAAACTGAAGAAGCCGTACGGATGTAACCATGGTTACCAACCGGAAATGACGTATCGGCCTATGGAAGAAACAGGAAACCGGCCGGACGAGCGCCGCGATGATTCATGGGACTTGTAGTCTGATTTATGTATAGGAATCAGCTGCGCCCGCCGGCCGGGGATTGGATAGGGTTAGTTTAAAACTAGATTCCGGGACAGATGGACATATTCCTTTCTGGACACACACCTTGAAAAAGACCCGATTGAGCGGGTAGAAACGCGTTGGTGGACGTGGGGTGACAGAGGCAGCTGACTGGACTAAGACCCGACAGTGAAAACCATCTGCATACATGGTCTAAGGAACCCGGGCTATCCAATAGACTTTTATGCCGTCGAGATTGTTCTATGCGAATAACCTTGCATCCAGCCGGTAATTGTTCATTTTTGCAGCCTCCAGAGGATTCCCCACTATTGCTGTTAATATGCTATTGCACTTGCACTTTCTTTGATTGATATTGGAAATTATGTTTTTAATTTATTAAACTGTACTTCACCATATGGTATATATTTTTCTCAATTTCCTTACATGCACATGAGGAATAGATCCACCTACGTTAACGTGGAGGAGGAAAAAATTATTGGTGAATGTATCCAGTTTTATATTTATTACACTGTTTTTAGCGCATTGTGATCCACTTTCTGTCACTCTTGTTGTTTTAGTCTATATGTGGGGAGGTTGAGAGCACCCTCCTAGACAGAATTTTTCACATCTGCTGCTGTTCCTGAGCGCACTCTGACACTTTTTTCTCCACCTTTTTGTTTTACCAGTACAAATGTGTCCTCCAGCTGTGGCATTATCTCCCTGGATAGAGGAGCCCGGTGCAGGTTTAAAAAATACGGGGGACCCCTACGTGTTTTTGGAAGAAGGACCGGTCCAAGAGCCCAATGCTGGTTGTAATAATGCGAGTGAACCTCATTAATTCCTCTGTATGTTTGCAACTAGAAGCGACTCAAAGAGCTAGGGTTCGGATTAGGCTGCGGGGGGAGGCATTGGGAGGTTAGGGGGACTGGGGATTAGGCCTGGGGCCTAATTCAGACCTGATCGCAGCAGCAAATTTGTTAGCAGATGGGCAAAACCATGTGCACTGCAGGTGGGGCAGATATAACATTTGCAGAGAGTTAGATTTGGATGGGTTATATTGTTTCTGTGCAGGGTAAATACTGTCTGCTTTATTTTTACACTGCACTTAAGATTTCAGTTCGAACACACACACCCCAAATCTAACTCTCTCTGCACATGTTATATCTGCCCCACCCAGTGTTCGCAAATATGCGTTATAGCGCGTATGTTACGAGCTATAGGCAGTGAGTGACTCAATTTTGAAATATGAGCGGGTCCTGCAGTACGCACCGACTCCCTAACCTATCATTGCCGGGCCAGCGTCCCCCACCTGAGCCAATCGCCGCTGGCAGCGTCTCCCGCCCGTGCCTCAGCCAATTACCGTCGGGCCCGCCGTGTTGCAGGCACAGACGCTCCTCCAAGACTCCCCGTCACCGGAGCTGTACTGCGGGGTAGAGAAGCGGCGGTGGCCTACTGCTGTGCACCGAGCACCTCTCACTGCGCCTGGATCACCTGGGGGAGGCTTCCTGGCTGCTGTGTCCGCGCTGCTCCGGCGGTAAATCCAGTCATGTGGGTGCGTGACTGTGAAAGGCCTCCTGCCCCCCTTGCCAGCACCAGTGTGCTCCCTATCCCCCCTGCCAGCGCCAGTGTGACCCCCTATCTCCCCCTGCCAGCGCCAGCTTGCCCTCCTATCTCCCCCTGCCAGCGCCAGCGTGTCCCCATCTCCCTTCCTGTCAGCAGCAGTGTGCCCCCTCATCCCTCCCCCTGGCAGCAGTGTGCCCCCTCATCCCTCCCCCTGGCAGCAGTGTGCCCCTCATCTCTTCTCCAGCAGCAGCAGTGTGCCCCCTCATTCCTCCAGCAGCAGCAGTGTGCCCCCTCATGCCTCCAGCAGCAGCAGTGTGCCCCCTCATGCCTCCAGCAGCACCACCTCATCCCTCCCCCTGGCATCAGTATGCCCCCTCATCCCTCCTCCTGGCCCTGGTTGGTTGACACCCATTCCCTCTCTGCCCCAGGTGGATGGTTCTAGTCTGTCTTTGTTCTGCTATAGACCAGATCAGATTGAACTTGGTACTGCATATAGCAGGTGTTTGTGTGTGTAATCACGCTGACTACATTTTTTTTTTTTTGGGGGGGGGGGGGGGGGGTTTGTTTAATGTATGTCTATGTGCTCTGCCTGGCGCAATGTGTATAACGTGCTCTGCCTGGCGCAATGTGTATAACGTGCTCTGCCTGGCGCAATGTGTATAACGTGCTCTGCCTGGCGCAATGTGTATAACGTGCTCTGCCTGGCGTAAAGTGTATAACTTGCTCTGCCTGGCGTAAAGTGTATAACTTGCTCTGCCTGGCGCAGTGTGTATAACTTGCTCTGCCTGGCGCAGTGTGTATAACTTGCTCTGCCTGGCGCAGTGTGTATAGGAGGTTCTACCTGGTGCGATGTGTATAAGCGGCACTACTGTGTGGTGTAATGTGAATTGGCACTATTATGTGGCCATGCCCCTTCCCCACGAAGCCACGCCCCTAATTTTTTGCTGCGCAGGTGTAGGAGGGGGAGCACCAATTCACTTTCAGCCAAAGGGCACCAAAATGTCTACTTACAGCTCTGGTGCACAGTGTCCTGTATGCTACACAGCCCTTGCAGCACTTTTGTAGTGTCCAAATCAACTCTTGTGATTTTATATTTGAATCAATAAGATTAATAAGAACCTTCATTCCGATGGAATCCAGAAAAGGACAGGTAGGACCCCAATTTTTAAAAGTGAGGGGTCCCTGGGACCCCCTTTTTTTTCGGCTCAGCGCGATCACTGCCCACCTGAAGTGCACATGGTTTTGCTGCTGCGATCAGGTCGGATTTAAGCCCCTAGTCTCCTTTCTACCTCGGTGTCGAGATCCTGATGGGGATGCCGCTGTCAGTATTTTGACTGCCGGCATCCCATATACTGTAGGGTTCTTACTATATTATCTCTGTAAACCAGGACACTCGTAAATTACACAGGTTCCGTGGCTGGCTGACTTCAAGCCTGCATTTCACCTAGGTTTAATCAGATAGAGAATCTGTGTAATTCATGAGTGTCCCAGTTTAAAAAAAATAGTATGGTAAGACTATACATAGAACAGCGTGCAACCTAAGCGCATTGCGCTTCAAATTCATTTCTAATCAAAAACACAGTGACTATTCTTAAATTAGAAAAGACTAAAGAAAGATAATTATTAGAAGTGTACAGTACTGACCATACTTAGAAAGTGTACAAACTATAATCCAATACCAAGGCCAGACAAATGTAAGTACTCACAGGAGACTCGCAAAGCAATAGATTAACAGCCAAATACAAATCTTTAGCATATGCTGTAAAGTATCAAAAGTAGTGAGAGTAAGCCAAAGAAACCAAGCTATAAAGTATAAACCCTTACTCTTATATTTATTCCACCTCTGTTTTAGTCTGTGTCTTCTCGCTTTCTCACTTTATGACACGACACCGTCATATACAACCCCATCACTAGTAATGCACACACACACAGACAAAATACTGCCTAGCACAAGAACACTACAATTATTAACTAAAATACTCTGTGCTGCTGTGATCATTCCAGTAGTATGATAGACTAATGTACTATAAACATCACAGGTAAGCAGGTGATTGTGGCTAATCTTTGAACCTAAACACACCCCGTAGCACGGCATATCCCCAATGATTATACCTTAGATGTATTATTTCTGCATAACAAATTAATTAGGTACACAATTTTGCGTGTTCTTCTTCAGGAGATATGACCATGTATAGTCCGGTCACACAATATGTGTGTGTGTATAGTAATATCCCACGTCAGTAATTTGTTAAATATTAAGTAGCTTAGCGTTTGTATTTGTTTTGTATGGCAACATATTGCAATCTGCAAGACTAGCTCACACTCACACAGTTAATGGTTGACTATGACGACACACAACTAACTTCTGATCAGCAGTAAAATAACCTGGATGGCTATAGTGATTTGTGCCCCTCCACTTATATACAGATGGAGCCCTCTTCATCTTTGCCTTTAATAGGATTAACTGAGCCAGGGCAGTCGGACTTAGGGGTATATTCACTTAGGGTCGGATCCATTCCGACATGCATTTGTTGGAATGGATCCGACAACCCCTATTCAATCCCATCTCAATTACACTTTAAAAAAAGTTGAATTGAGATGAGACCTGTGAGCGGAGGAGAGGGGGGGGAGCCGCGGGCAGACGGAGGAGAGCAGCGCTGCAGAAAGATTTCTCACAGCCGCCAGACCTCACGGCAGTGTCCACCCGGCTCCAGCAAGCGTGACCTCACTTGCTGGAGCTGGATGGACGCTGCCATGAGCGGCGCGGCTGTGACACATTCCCCTGCAGCGCTGTGGTCCCCTGTCTGCCCGCGGCTCTCCCCCGTCTCCTCCTCTAAGGTCCCTCACCTCAGTCCGACATTTTTTTATGTCGGACTGAGATGGTCGGAAACAGGGCTAAATCCTGTAGAATTTGGCCCCGTTTCCTTCAAAAGTACATGAATCGGCAGCTATTACGCCGATTCACGTACAATTCCCCGACTTGTCGAATTAAAATAGCGGGGACTGAATAGGCCTAACTGAATGTACCCCTTAATCCCCTGCTGTATTTTTCTCTCTGTACTGTGGCCCTCATTCCGCCCTGATTGTACGCTGCACTTCTTCGCAGCGGTGCGATCGGGTCTGGAATGCGCATCGTTGCCCGGCGCGATGCTGACAGCGAAGAAAGCGGTCACAGCGGCGACCGCAAGAAGACGGACAGCAGGAAGGCGTTCCGGGGCATCAACTGACCATTTGAATCCATTTTCGGGGAGTGGTAAGCAAAACGCAGGCGTGTCCAGGCGAATGGAGGGCGGATGTCTGACGTCAAAGCCGTGACCATCATCGCTGGACCCGTCGCACAGGGTAGGTATGTCCAGGGCTGGTCCTGTTTTGTGTGAAACTTTTTTAGCATAGCAGGGCTGCACAAGCGATCGCAGCCCTGCTATGCTAAAATACACTCCCCCATAGGCGGGGATTAGTTGATCGCACCAGCAGGAAAAAGTTGTTTGGTGCGATCAACTCGGAATGAGGGCCCGTATTGCAGCTGAGAACAATAGATGAAAGGCTTATGCTAATAAACCATGGTGCACCTAGGCGCAGCAGAGAAGCCAAGATGATCGTGGCTCCATCTGCAAGTCTTCTGTTTACATATCAGCAACATATTCCCCGAAGCTGTACAATCAGGGGACGCTCTGCAAGTAAGATCAGGTGGATTTCCCATTTACAAAAACACCAATGAAGCTGCCAGTATGGCTTTGGCACACTGCAGCGGATCCCGAGGAAATGAAGAATAGATGAGGAGAACTAAATGTTTGCAGTATTAAGCATCCTGGTCAGATAGGAACCCAGCCGCCAGTAACACTGTGTGGATTATCATGGCAAATTCGTATACAACAAAAACATTTTCTTCCCTAAAGCATCGGGTGTAATAAGGCTGATGAGATGTAAGTGCGCACCTCCCAGTAATACTCATGCAGGATGGGAGGCTTATTAAGCAGTGCTCCATGTGCTACTATAGAAGCAACACACAAATGTTTACACAAGTATTTATCTTGGTATCAGATAGCCTTAAAAAATGGAAACAACTAGAATTAATGCAAAGATGGAAAAAGGCTTGTTCAGCAATATGCTATACTGAAAACATAAGTTTTAAATGCACTTCTGAATCAGAAAATAACCTTTTTAGCCACAGCATAAACGTATATTTCCATTAAAAGCTGCCCTGTAAGTCACAGACACACAAAGGTCTTCACTCGTAATTAAAACAGTGACTTCACACGTACAGCTCGTTGTTGCAAAATACAGGGATAACACACAGATGGCTACATGATTACAAGTATACGTATATATTCTGTAAGACCATATCCACGCATTTGTTGTGCTCCAAATGGGCACCAAACGGACATCCTCTTGTTTTAGCACTGTGTGCAGACACACCAGGTGGCGCGGCATCCACACATCCCCGGCCCCTTCCCAAATCCATGCCTGGGTCCCAGCCTTGTGCCTTCCTTCACTCCCACATATCTCCGCCAGGCCATCCATAATTATAACAAACATCTGTAAAAGGGAGACACACACCTACATAGATACACGGTGTATGACTTATCTAAGGTGACGTGGAACCAACACAGAGATGAAGCCTATATTCTGGGATCTTTAAAAGTCTTCCAAATATTTTAGACTGTAAGTTGCCACTGGGCCCTTATAAGCACTTTGTGGCTGTTTAGAAGTGTCTGCTTGTATGTACGAGGGTGGTTCAGTAAGTAAGGTAATAAGACCGTTAGTGTTTAATGTTCTCCAATTCATTCTAATATCACACAAGAGCAGGTAGACCACTGCTTTCTCTCACGGCCATTAGACTGTGCCTCATATCAGTCATACTGTCCCATCAGGTGTAAGATGGCGGGGCTGGTGGAAACATGGTCACACATTGAGGTGCGTAGTGTGATCAGATTTCTGTCACTAAAGGGCACATCAGCAGCTAAACTTGAACGCCAACTTGTCTAGGTGTACGGTGATAGCGTCATGTCACGGAAACAGGTTTGGTGTACTGCCTGTGGTGGACATGCTTGGCCATCCGAACCACTGCTCATCTTGAATGTCTGTCCTGCTGTTACCAAAGGCAGTGCACCAAACCCAAACCTGTTTCAGTGACATGGTTCCTGTTGTCCTTTAGACGCAGAAATCTGAGCACACTACCCGCCATCTTACAGCTGAGGTTGGGACAGTATGGGGGAGATTCAAATGTTTGAAAAGTCGGTTGGGTGTCTGTTTTTCCCTGTCTATTAGATAGGAAAAAACAGACTCCCAACTGACTTTTCAAACATTTGAATCTCCCCCTTTGACTGATATGAGGCGCAGTCTAAAGGCCAGTACTCACGGCCCGATGCTGGAGAGATGTGTGCTGAGCGAACCGCTCAGCACACATCTCTCCCGGCGCTCAGCACAGCGCGATCTGTGCTGAGCGTGCGGGGGGAGACGGGGGGGCCGCTCACTTCACCCAGCGGGTGAAGTGAGCGACCCGCTAGATTGGCCTGCATGCAGGCCAATCTAGCAGCAGCGATAGCGATGCGCGGGGCTGCGCATCGCTATCGCTGTTAGAGCTACACACGGAGCGATCTTGCTGAAAATCTAAGCAATCTAGTCAGATTGCTTAGATTATCGCTCCGTGTGTACCCCCCTTAAGCAGTGGTCTACCTGCTCTGGCCTGGCAGGAAATCAGAAAGAATTAGAGAACATTACACATAAGAGGTCTTGTTACCTTACTTCTTGAACCACCCTTGTAGCTAGAGCACATATGTATTTATGTTGTCTGTTCAAATACCTGCTTACTATGTACTTGCATGTAGGGGACAATCTACTTTAATCTGGATGACTGCCAGACTTAAAATACAAGGGATTATAAAGATAATAAAAGTTTTGAGAGTTTGCCATAATAAATATATGTTTTTAATAGCATTATGACCCCCAGATGTCCCAGTAGAACGGACAAAGACCCCCACCCATTACAATAAAAGTGCCAAAAGAATTAATACATACTGGCACAATTGTGAAATAAAATAGAATTAAATTTATTTGGTGTAGAAATGCCAGCTACAGAAGCTAATGTCACCATAGGCTCGCTGAGTTTTGTACGCAGTCCTACGAGAGGCATATAGCCTCACTTATGAGCCCTACAGACACGGCGATCTGCCGCCGAGCTGCCCGACCGCCGATACGGCAGACGGGCGACCCGGCGGCGGGGGGGCAGTGAAGTTTCTTCACTCCCCCTGTCACCCGGCTCCGTAGCAGTGCAGGCAAATATGGAAGAGATCGTCCATATTGGTCTGCATGCACAGCCGACGGAGCACCAGCCATGAACGAGCGCGGGGCCGCGCATCGTTCATCGCTGGTGACTCCACACTCAAAGATATGAATGGTATCTCGTTCAATAATGAACGAGATCGTTCATATCTTTGAAGATTGTCGGCCAGTGTGTAGGGCCTATTATTCAGATTCCATAGTGTGAACCTACCATCCAGGACTCAAACTTGTGAACAATCTAAAATAAATACAGAAAAATAAGATTTTACTCACCGATAAATCTATTTCTCGTAGTCCGTAGTGGATGCTGGGGACTCCGTCAGGACCATGGGGAATAGCGGCTCCGCAGGAGACAGGGCACAAAAAGAAAAAGCTTTTGGACCTAGGTGGTGTGCACTGGCTCCTCCCCCTATGACCCTCCTCCAAGCCTCAGTTAGGATACTGTGCCCGGACGAGCGTACACAATAAGGAAGGATTTTGAATCCCGGGTAAGACTCATACCAGCCACACCAATCACACCGTACAACTTGTGATCTGAACCCAGTTAACAGTATGATAACAGAGGAGCCTCTGAAAAGATGGCTCACTACAACAAAAACCCCATTTTGTTAACAATAACTATGTACAAGTATTGCAGACAATCCGCACTTGGGATGGGCGCCCAGCATCCACTACGGACTACGAGAAATAGATTTATCGGTGAGTAAAATCTTATTTTCTCTAACGTCCTAAGTGGAAGCTGGGGACTCCGTCAGGACCATGGGGATTATACCAAAGCTCCCAAACGGGCGGGAGAGTGCGGATGACTCTGCAGCACGAATGAGAGAACTCCAGGTCCTCCTCAGCCAGGGTATCAAATTTGTAGAATTTAGCAAACGTGTTTGCCCCTGACCAAGTAGCTGCTCGGCAAAGTTGTAAAGCCGAGACCCCTCGGGCAGCCGCCCAAGATGAGCCCACTTTCCTTGTGGAATGGGCTTTTACAGATTTTGGCTGTGGCAGGCCTGCCACAGAATGTGCAAGCTGAATTGTACTACAAATCCAACGCGCAATAGTCTGCTTAGAAGCAGGAGCACCCAGCTTGTTGGGTGCATACAGGATAAACAGCGAGTCAGATTTCCTGACTCCAGCCGTCCTGGAAACATATATTTTCAGGGCCCTGACTACGTCCAGCAACTTGGAGTCCTCCAAGTCCCTAGTAGCCGCAGGCACCACAATAGGTTGGTTTAGGTGAAACGCTGAAACCACCTTAGGAAGAAATTGAGGACGAGTCCTCAATTCCGCCCTATCCGAATGAAATATCAGGTAAGGGCTTTTATAGGATAAAGCCGCCAATTCAGATACTCGCCTGGCAGAAGCCAGGGCCAACATTACCACTTTCCATGTGAGATATTTTAATTCCACCGTGGCAAGTGGCTCAAACCAATGTGATTTTAGGAATCCCAAAACTACATTGAGATCCCAAGGTGCCACTGGGGGCACAAAGGGAGGCTGTATATGCAGTACCCCTTTTACAAAAGTCTGAACTTCAGGAAATGAAGCCAATTCTCTCTGAAAGAAAATCGACAAGGCCGAAATTTGAACCTTAATGGACCCTAACTTTAGGCCCATGGACAGTCCTGTTTGCAGGAAATGTAGGAAACGACCTAGTTGAAATTCCTCTGTCGGGGCCTTCTTGGTCTCGCACCACGCAACATATTTTCGCCAAATACGGTGATAATGCTGTGCGGTTACATCCTTCCTAGCTTTAATCAGGGTAGGAATAACTTCATCTGGAATGCCTTTTTCCTTCAGAATCCGGCGTTCAACCGCCATGCCGTCAAACGCAGCCGCGGTAAGTCTTGGAACAGACAGGGTCCCTGCTGAAGCAGGTCCCTTCTTAGCGGCAGAGGCCACGGGTCCTCTGTGAGCATCTCTTGAAGTTCCGGGTACCAAGTCCTTCTTGGCCAATCCGGAACCACTAGTATAGTTCTTACTCCTCTCCGTCTTATAATTCTCAGTACCTTGGGTAAGAGAGGCAGAGGAGGGAACACATACACCGACTGGAACACCCAAGGTGTTACCAGAGCGTCCACAGCTATTGCCTGCGGGTCTCTTGACCTGGCGCAATACCTGTCTAGTTTTTTGTTGAGGCGTGACGCCATCATGTCCACCTTTGGTTTTTCCCAACGGTTCACAATCATGAGGAAGACTTCCGGATGAAGTCCCCACTCTCCCGGGTGTAGGTCGTGTCTGCTGAGGAAGTCTGCTTCCCAGTTGTCCACTCCCGGAATGAACACTGCTGACAGTGCTATCACATGATTTTCCGCCCATTGCAGAATCCTTGCAGCTTCTGTCATTGCCCTCCTGCTTCTTGTGCCGCCCTGCCTGTTTATGTGGGCGACTGCTGTGATGTTGTCCGACTGGATCAACACCGGCTGACCCTGAAGCAGAGGCTTTGCTAGGCTTAGAGCATTGTAAATTGCCCTTAGTTCCAGTATATTTATGTGAAGTGAAGTCTCCAGGCTTGACCACACTCCCTGGAAGTTTCTTCCTTGTGTGACTGCTCCCCAGCCTCTCAGGCTGGCATCCGTGGTCACCAGGATCCAGTCCTGAATGCCGAATCTGCGGCCCTCTAGGAGATGAGCACTTTGCAGCCACCACAGAAGAGATACCCTTGTCCTTGGAGACAGGGTTATTTTCTGATGCATCTGAAGATGCGATCCGGACCATTTGTCCAGCAGATCCCACTGAAAAATTCTTGCGTGGAATCTGCAGAATGGAATCGCTTCGTAAGAAGCCACCATTTTTCCCAGGACCCTTGTGCATTGATGCACTGACACCTTTCCTGGTTTTAGGAGGTTCCTGACTAGCTCGGATAACTCCCTGGCTTTCTCCTCCGGGAGAAACACCTTTTTCTGGACTGTGTCCAGAATCATCCCTAGGAACAGCAGACGTGTCGTCGGAATCAGCTGCGATTTTGGAACATTTAAAATCCACCTGTGCTGTTGTAGTACTTCTTGAGATAGTGCTACTCCGACTTCTACCTGTTCTCTGGACCTTGCCCTTATTAGGAGATCGTCCAAGTAAGGGATAATTAATACGCCTTTTCTTCGAAGAAGAATCATCATTTCGGCCATTACCTTGGTAAAGACCCGGGGTGCCGTGGACAATCCAAACGGCAGCGTCTGAAACTGATAATGACAGTTCTGTATTACCAACCTGAGATACCCTTGGTGAGAAGGGCAAATCGGGACATGGAGATAGGCATCCTTGATGTCCAGAGACACCATATAGTCCCCTTCTTCCAGGTTCGCTATCACTGCTCTGAGTGATTCCATCTTGAATTTGAACCTTTTGATATAAGTGTTCAAAGATTTTAGATTTAAAATCGGTCTCACCGAACCGTCTGGTTTCGGTACCACAAACAGTGTGGAGTAATATCCCTTCCCTTGTTGTAGGAGGGGTACTTTTATTATCACCTGTTGGGAGTACAGCTTGTGAATGGCTCCCAATACCGCCTCCCTGTCGGAGGGAGCTATTGGTAAAGCAGACTTCAGGAACCGGCGAGGGGGAGACGTCTCGAATTCCAATTTGTACCCCTGAGATACTACTTGCAGGATCCAGGGGTTCACTTGCGAGTGAGCCCACTGCGCGCTGAAATTTCTGAGACGACCTCCCACCGTACCTGAGTCTGCTTGTAAGGACCCAGCGTCATGCTGAGGACTTAGCAGAAGCGGAAGAGGGCTTCTGTTCTTGGGAAGAAGCTGTCTGCTGCAGTCTTTTTCCCCTTCCTCTACCCCGGGGCAGATATAACTGTCCTTTTGTCCGCTTCCCTTTATGGGAACGAAAGGACTGATGCTGAAAAGACGGTGTCTTTTTCTGTTGAGAGGTGACTTGAGGTAAAAATGTGGATTTCCCAGCCGTTGCCGTGGTTACCAGGTCTGATAGACCGACCCCAAATAACTCCTCCCCTTTATACGGCAATACCTCCATGTGCCGTTTTGAATCCGCATCACCTGACCACTGTCGCGTCCATAACCCTCTTCTGGCAGAAATGGACAGCGCACTTACTCTTGATGCCAGAGTGCAAATATCTCTCTGTGCATCTCGCATATATAAAAATGCATCTTTTAATTGCTCAATAGTCAATAAAATACTGTCCCTATCCAGGGTATCAATATTCTCAGTCAGGGAGTCCGACCACGCCACCCGAGCACTGCACATCCAGGCTGAGGCGATTGCTGGTCGCAGTATAACACCAGTATGTGTGTATATACTTTTAAGGATATTTTCCAGCCTCCTATCTGCTGGCTCCTTAAGGGCGGCCGTTTCTGGAGACGGTAACGCCACTTGTTTTGATAAGCGTGTGAGCGCCTTATCTACCCTAGGGGGTGTTTTTTGTCGGGGGTAACCCACGCTTCATCACACACTTCATTCAATTCATCTGATTCAGGAAAAACTACGGGTAGTTTTTTCACACCCCACATAATACCCCTTTTCGTGGTACTTGCAGTATCAGAGATGTGCAAAACCTCCTTCATTGCCGTGATCATGTAACGTGTGGCCCTACTGGAAAATACGTTTGTTTCTTCACCGTCGACACTGGAGTCAGTGTCTGTGTCTGGGTCCGTGTCGACCCACTGAGGTAACGGGCGTTTTATAGCCCCTGACGGTGTTTGAGACGCCTGGACAGGCACTAACTGAGCTGCCGGCTGTCTCATGTCGTCAACAGTTTTCTGTAACGTGCCGACACTGTCACGTAATTCCTTAATTACGGCCATCCATTCAGGTGTCGACTCCCTAGGGGGTGACATCACCATTATAGGCAATTGCTCCGCCTCCACATCATTTTCCTCCTCATACATGTCGACACACAGGTACCGACACCCAGCACACACACAGAGAATGCTCTAATAGAGGACAGGACCCCACTTAGCCCCTTGGGGAGACAGAGGGAGAGTTTGCCAGCACACACCAGAGCGCTATATATGTATAGGGACAACCTTACAATAAGTGTCTATCCCTTATAGCTGCTTATATCTGTTATTTTGCCAAATAAGTGCCCCCCTCTCTTTTTTACCCTGTTTCTGTAGTGCAGGATGCAGGGGAGATTCTGGGAGCCTTCCTACCAGCGGAGCTGTGTGGGAAAAATGGCGCTGTGTGCTGAGTAGATAGGCCCCGCCCCCTTCACGGCGGGCTCTTCTCCCGCTTTTTTCTGGAAAACTGGCAGGGGTTAAATACATCCATATAGCCCAGGAGCTATATGTGATGTATTTTTTGCCAAAAAAGGTAAATTCATTGCTTCCCAGTGCGCCCCCCCCAGCGCCCTGCACCCTCAGTGACCGAAGTGTGAAGTGTGCTGAGAGCAATGGCGCACAGCTGCAGTGCTGTGCGCTACCTTATGAAGACAGGAAAGTCTTCTGCCGCCGATTTATGGACCTCTTCTTGCTTCAGCATCTGTAAGGGGGCCGGCGGCGCGGCTCCGGGACCCATCCATGGCTGGGCCTGTGATCGTCCCTCTGGAGCGAATGTCCAGTAGCCAAGAAGCCCAATCCACTCTGTACGCAGGTGAGTTCGCTTCTTCTCCCCTTAGTCCCACGCTGCAGTGAGCCTGTTGCCAGCAGGACTCACTGAAAATAAAAAAACCTAAGTATACTTTTACTTCTAAGCAGCTCAGGAGAGCCACCTAGATTGCACCCTTCTCGGCCGGGCACAAAGATCTAACTGAGGCTTGGAGGAGGGTCATAGGGGGAGGAGCCAGTGCACACCACCTAGGTCCAAAAGCTTTTACTTTTTGTGCCCTGTCTCCTGCGGAGCCGCTATTCCCCATGGTCCTGACTGAGTCCCCAGCATCCACTTAGGACGTTAGAGAAACATAACCTGGAAAAACTCACTTGATAGAAACAGAACATGACCAGAAAATATAATGTAATCCATTAAATCTGTGGTTAGAAAACAGTGACCTTGAGTTACTAAACCAGCAAAACAGACGCCTCCCTCCACTGCCAAACAACCTTGACCAGTGCCTGGCTGTCAGCAATATCTGTATCTAGATAAACTCTATGCACGAGTCCAACACTGGCTACGTTCACACTTGGACTGTACCACAGAGCAATGCAATATGATAAGGGGAACTGTGCAATCATCCTGTATCATAAACCAGCTGTCAGCATCCCAACAGCGGCATCCCGTCTGCTGGAATATCAGCAGCGAGTCCCTGTGCCAGTACCAGACTATAGGATATATTACTAGGAGAGTCCTGCCCCACTCGCAATATACTGAGTGTGGTAGGACACTAGCATCATTCATAACCAACTACAATGAAAGGGTGGATAGTACACATCACCTGCCACTGTTGTACAAACACTGAATATTCCCATGCCAATGAGTTTACGTATTATATATAAAACATACACGACGTTGCTGTATGTATATACATCTACAATGATATCTATACGAGCTGCGAGTCTCGATATCATAATCCCTGATTCCTGCATCCATCACTTCACTGATCATTAGGGAAGCTTGACCATTGATGGAAGAAAGACCCACCATCCCCAACTGTAAGTTCGGAAACTGTCTCAGACCAAAGCAGTAAAATGCTATTAACATTTAATGATATAATTGAAATTAAATGTCTCCATGAAAATGACAACTGACGGCAGACACACATGTGTGTGTTCTGTGCTTAGCTGTAGCTCGGGTTCAAAGATTCAGATCAATTAATCATGAATGGACTTATACAAACGCTCGAAGGACAAACAGAACACCTAGTAATAAAAATATTGTAGACCTTTAAACTACGCCAGCTAGTTAGTGGCCAAATAAATCTCACATTTATACTGGGCAAGATAAATACATATAAGCCAGCGATTACAATGGAAAGATGGAAGTGGGATCTTAACATGTCTAGAATGAACAATTGGAGCAAACAAATCTTAAAGCAACTCCCCACAGAACACACAAATGGTGGATTACAGACCATCATAGATGAGCTATTGATGCCTGAACTATCAGCTGGCTGGGGTAACGGCCTCAGAGGTAAATGGTGATGGAGGATTAGCAGTGGCAGCAGACAAATGAGGAGGCTGATAACAGGGGAGCAGAGAGGCAAAGCGGAAAGTGGTAATAAACCAGTCTAATCCTTTTACTAACCCATTTAGTAGTGTCTAGTCACCATAGGAACACGGGCCGTGTTACACAAAATAACCTACTCATGTATTTTTAGTGTAGGGAATGGGAATCAAGAACAATTAGGGGTCAATTCAATTTGCTGCGAGGGGGGTGAGTTGCCATTGTAACAGCATTGACACATCACCTCAACCTGTCCAATCACTAGGTGTTTTCCTGGAGTGTCTGTTTTCTAGTAAAAGATTTACAGATCACTAAGCAGCAGAGAGAAATGGATTTTGCAGGTTAGGAATATTGTGCTGGTTCTATTGATTGCTTTTAGCACATCCCTAAGGAGACAAAATAACAATCCGATATTCTGAGCAACACTTTAGTAATACACAGGAGCCTGGCGCGTTACACAGCAATACACAGGAGCCTGGCGCGTTACACAGCAATACACAGGAGCCTGGCGCGTTACACAGCAATACACAGGAGCCTGGCGCGTTACACAGCAATACACAGGAGCCTGGCGCGTTACACAGCAATACACAGGAGCCTGGCGCGTTACACAGCAATACACAGGAGCCTGGCGCGTTACACAGCAATACACAGGAGCCTGGCGCGTTACACAGGAGCCTGGCGCGTTACACAGCAATACACAGGAGCCTGGCGCGTTACACAGCAATACACAGGAGCCTGGCGCGTTACACAGGAGTCTGGCGCGTTACACAGCAATACACAGGAGCCTGGCGCGTTATACAGCAATACACAGGAGCCTGGCGCGTTACACAGCCACACACAGGTGCCCGGCGCGTTATACAGCAATACACAGGAGCCCGGTGCGTTATATAGCCACACACACACATATAGGAGCCAGGAGCGTTACACAGCCACACACACACAGGAGCCCGGCGCGTTACACAGCCACACACAGGAGCCCAGTGCGTTCAATACACAGGAGCTTGGGGCGTTACACAGCAATACACAGGAGCCTGGCGCGTTACACAGCCACACACAGGAGCCCGGCGCGTTACACAGCAATACACAGGAGCCCGGTGCGTTATATAGCCACACACACACATATAGGAGCCAGGAGCGTTACACAGCCACACACACACAGGAGCCCGGCGCGTTACACAGCCACACACACACAGGAGCCCGGTGCGTTACACAGCCACACACAGGAGCCCAGTGCGTTCAATACACAGGAGCTTGGGGCGTTACACAGCAATACACAGGAGCTTGGCATGTTACACAGCAATACACAGGAGCTTGGGGCGTTACACAGCAATACACAGGAGCTTGGGGCGTTACACAGCAATACACAGGAGCTTTTCATGTTACACAGCACCTTATGGTAGCAGCTAAGTCTCCCTCAATTCCAGCACGGCAACGTGTCATTTGGCACATAGCATGCGGAGAAAGCATTACATGTTATATGCATGATAAACAGCCCAAATACAATGCTTTATGGAACAGTCATCTATATAGAGGGTCACATTGGTTGACCCCTTTGTATGGACACAAACACCTTCCTTTTGTCACAGAACTTTCTTCAGTACAATTATCAAAACATATGGACACCTTACATTGTAGGCAATCTAGGAGGTCATCAACAAAGATGAAAAGAATGAACAGGACCCAGTACTGGCCATAACCCAGGCTGATCATGTCCCATTTAGATCATACATGCCTACCCTCCCGCATTCAGCGGGAGGCTCCCGTTTTTTAATTGAGCCTCCCGCTGCCCCGCAAATATTGGTGGTCCTCCCGGTTTTTCACGAGCGGTATGTTAAACGTGGACTGCGCATGCGCCAGTCCAACTTCAAAAGCGCCGGGTGCCAGAGCCTGCACAGGTGATAGTGGGATGGAGGGGCACTGTTTAGTACGTGAGGGGGCGTGGCTTGCTGTAGCTGTCACTGTGTGTGGGTGCCGGAGTGACAGAGAGAGGCGGGAGAAGGAGACCGCGGGGCGGGAAAGCAGAGTGTGGAATGACAGAGCGGCTCCCGGCTGCTAGAGAGGGACGGGTGACAGCGGTTAGAGACAGCCCCTGGGACTCAGGCAGTGCCTGCATGCTTCCGCACTACTCACCCACCTGATTGGAGCTGGCTGTGGATAACCTTTCCCTTCCTGACATTGTCCAGCACATTAGGGGTTAATGGCTGAGCAATAGAGGTCAGAGGAGCCCGTGCTGAGCTGACTGGAGATGCTCCTCTGACCCCTGCTTGTGCTTGACGTCACATGACAGCAGCTCCACTTCCCAGTCTCCACAAGTGTGTGCCTGCTGCTGCGGGGCATGCTGCTGCTGAGTACATCTCTCCAGAGCACCCAGCAGAGAGAGACAATGGGGCAGATACAGACAGCAACCCGAGGAGCCAAGGGATGAGGAGCACTGAGCTGGTGAGTAGGTGAAGGAAATGCCCAGGAGCTCTCACTTCTGCAGTATGGCAGACTGCACACCCACCTTCCATGAGGCTATGTGTTTATCCCCATACTCTATAGGGCCCATATATCATGTTATGTATTTCTAGATTGTATAGAGCCCATCTGGTGCTGCACTGTTCTGTATTATATAGAACCCATAATGAATCATCCTATACCATTCAGGGCACATGCAAAGTCACACTGTGTTTCCCTGTACCCTATTAAACACCTATTTCCAACTTGGATTTAGACATAACCATTGATCTGGGTTGGGTATGATTTTCCAGCGGTCGGATGCTGTCAGTCAGAAAACCGACCGTAGCATCCCGATGGAGAGAATCCTGACAGGGGCTCAGTGTGTATGCATACCTTCCCCCAATCCTCCCTTCCCACAGCATAAACCTAACCACCCCTTCCCTTCAGCCTAATCCTAACCCTCCTCCCCCACCCACACAGCCTTTCCTTTCCCAGGCGTGCCTAAACCTGACCCTCCACAACCTAAACCTAAGCCCCCTCCCCGCAGCTTAACTCTCCCCAGGGGTGCTTAAAGCTAAACCCCCCTTCCATCAAACTAAACCTCTCTCTCCCCACAGCCTAACCCTAACTCTCCCCAGGGGTGCCTTAACCTAACCCCTCCATCCTACAGCCTAAACCTCCCTCCCCCACAACCTAGCCCTAATCCTTCCAGGGGGAGCCTAAACCTAGCCCCCCCCCCCCCCACCCCTGCAAGAAACGCTACAGTAGGGGGCATTTTGGCTGATGACGGAGTTCTGGCGTCAACATTGTAGCCACGTGTTGGGATTCCGACTGCTGGCATCCCGACCGCATCCCATTACTCCATCCTCTGTCTCCTGTACTGTATACTACTTCCCATATACTTTATTGCATGTTAAACCTGTTCTCCGCACAACAATTTATAGGTTCTCCATTATATATTTTATACTGTATCATATTCCTGTAAATAAAATTCAGCAAAAGTTTAAGAAAAATGTGAAAACTATAAAACTGTATAAAGTTAAAAGATTTACTTTGCTTACATACTGCCATCAGTCTACCTACTTGCACCTCATGTCATATGTCTGTCGCCCCTCCCCACTAGATTGTTAGCTCTTCAGAGCAGGGCCCTCTCTCCTCTTGTTATACCCCTTTTACACTCGCATGAAAATCCCGGGATATTGCACGTGAACGCGCATCATCCCGGGATTTCTGTCAGTGTGAAAGGGTACAGGGACAATTTCCCGGGTCGAGCATCCCGGGATTTCATCCCAGGTCTAAAGCAGGGTTGAACCCGGGACCGTCCCGGAAAGCTGGGTAGTGTGAAAGGGCCCGTCCCGGGATTCACTACCCGGGACTGTTAAAAGGCCTCCGATTGGAGCTTTCATGGGCTCAGAAAAGATGATGTCATCTTTCAGAGCCCTGGGGAGCGTCCTTGATGCGTGTGAGGAAGGCAGCATGGCGACCTGGACAGACCAGGAGGTTAGAGAGTTGCTGAGCATTAGGGGAGAGGAGGAAATAATGAGGCAGATCACTGGCACAGTTAAAGATGCAGTGATTTATAAAAACATCTCCAAGATGCTGGAAGCCAGGGGAATCATCCGCACACAGCAGCAAGTGTTAAACAAAATGAAAACTCTTAAAAAGCAGTTCCTTAAGGTGCATGACAACAACAGGAAAAAGAGCGGTGTTGGCCGTATCGACTGGCAGTACTATGACATGTGCGCCAATATTTTTGGAAACACAGCTATATGCAGTCCGGTGAGTCTGTCTTCCAGTTCACAGTACACTGCTACAGAAGGCACTCCAGAAGAGACACAGACAAGCAGTGACGTCTGTCCGTCATCCCCGTTGTTAATTGACGACACACCTGAGGACAGCGACACATCCTCCCAGCCATCCATAAACACATCCAGAAACGACGACAGCATAACTGCAACCATTGAAGACGTCGTGGAAGCTCAGACCAGTGACAGTGGGACTGTATAAAGTGCCGTCACCGTCACCCCAACTTTACAGAAAAACAGTAAGTACAGGTTTACTCATAGCACAAATCCACAATTGTTAATCATCCGGTTATGTGTGTAGTATGAGTGGCCAGTGTGGCGAGCGCAAATGAGCCCATTGCAGGATCACTGCGCTCAGCACGCTGCTGGCACGGTGGCACGCTTTGCAATTTCTGCCCCCACCCAGGGGGGCTTTGCATTTTTATAAATAGTTCAATGTTGCAGAGTAGCTAGTGTGTAGGTGGATTGTAATGCCACAAACACATGTTTGCTAACGCTGCTATTTTTATATACACTCATTTTGTATTTCTTCTCTTCACAGTTTACACCGTACCGCCTAGAAGGAAGAAATTGAACAGAGCGGAGCAAGTGGCTAAAGCCATGTCAAATGTCCTTGTCGACCAACTCCGAGAGATGGACGCTACAATGTCCGCACAGGAGGATGCAAGGCTCGACAGGTTTCTAGAGGCAGAAGGCCAAATGCATGATGCATTCCTTTCCCAAGTCATGACAATGCAGGAACGCATGAGTAGAGAGCAGTATGACCGCCACAGGGAATTGCACCAAATGAACATGGCGTTCTATGAGCGTATGACCAATACCTCAAGAGCACCAATCCAACACCACAACTCACAATACCCCCCTGAGCAGGGTTTTTCATCATTTACTCCTGGTCCATACTATGCCCCAAATACTGCACCATCTAGTGCGCAAAGCCCAGAGTTTACTGTATTGCGCAATTTGCCGTGAAACACAGTGAATTTCTTTTTTTTGTTGTTATTTGTTGTTAAATAACCATAGTGTGGTCACTGTTTATGCACAACTGTTTGTGCCTTCTTTCATTTTTTTTTATGTTCTGTTTTGTATAGTGTCTACATTAAAGCACTTTTTATTTATTTTTTACACAGTAATAATATACTGCAGGGACACTGTGGTTTATGGTGTTGTATCTACAAGCCTACCAGTGTTGTTTTTTTTTTTTTTATGCCAAACAAAACTTGTTTGCAAATCTATGCATAATATTCCCATTTGTGCGTAACAGTAGACCATGTTTGCAGTGTTTTCTACATTGTTTCTGCATATATACAAAGTTTGTGGCAATGTGGTTTTTTTGGAAAAACATAAATATTGAAACCAAAGATCAAAGGTGGAATACAAAATAAAAAAAATGTAATTCACCAAACATGTTGTGCTGATTCTTAAACACTATTGTACCAGTGCTGCAAGGTTGGACGTAATAGTGTGGCGTATTTGTTCTGCAGCGGAGTTTGAGGCAGTCCCAAACAAAGCACCTTCCACATGTGGGTTTATAACCTCAGGGTCCTGCACAGTCCACTCAGGAAGGAATAGCTCATTTTTCAGTTCACAGATGTTGTGCAGTATACAGCACGCAGCTACTACATTAGGCATATTCTTTAGGTCCACATCATTGCGCTTCATCAAACAACGCCATCTTCCTTTTAACCTGCCAAAGGCGTTCTCAACCACCATCCTTGCTGAACTCAGGGTGTGAGTATAGGTTTGTTGCTCTGGGGTTAACTGGACCTGTTGGGTGTAGCCTTTCATAATCCAGGGGCGTAAAGGGTATGCAGCATCCCCGATGATGTGGACAGGGATCTCCACCCCATGCACAATCTTTGCACACTCTTTGGGGTACAGCCAGCCTCCCTGCTTCTCCTCTACGATGTTGTACAGGTTAGAATTGGCAAGAACTCAGGAGTCATGAGATCGGCCTGGCCAGCCAATAAACACATCTAGGAAACTAAAGAACAGTAAAATTGAAAAAAGTTAGAATGTAAAACTCACACATGCAACTCATCCCACCACCCCAAAAATAAACACTTACCAATATTTGTGGTCCACAACAGCCTGTAATATGATGGAGTGCCAGCCCTTCCTATTAAAATAGTCAGCATGGTTGTCACATGGGGCAATAATGGGGATGTGTGTCCCATCAATCGCTCCTCCACACTGCGGATAGCCTCGCTTCACAAATCCAATGATGGTATCCTGTAAGCGCTGTCCTTGTGGTAGAGATATGAAGCGCTTGTATAAGGTAGATACAATTGCTTTAGTCACCTGGTGGACTATCACACAGCAGGTGGAGATCGCAACACCGAACAAGCATGAGACTGAGCGGTACTCTCCTGGGGTAGCATACCACCACAATGCAATAGCTAATCTCCTGCGTGCCTCGATGGGTCTCCTAAGCCTGGTGGTCTGCATGTCAAGTGCTGGGGTAAGTAATTCCAGGATGTAGTTAAAGGTTGCACGAGACACACGGAAGTTAGCCATCCACTCCTCATCCTGGTAAGCTTCCACGGTCCTCATAAAGGCTTCTCCGTGCCGGCGATCTCTGGACCAAAATGAGCGGTTAGGGCCCATACTCACGCTCAGTATGGTACTCATCCTGGATGATATGAGGGCTCTCCTCCTGCGCAAATATTGGCGGCGACTAGCAGCCCTATCCAGCATAAATTGCGCCCTCCTCATAAAATATATGTGCAGTATACTGCACAGTGTGACAAGCTGCATCATGCTGTCAGTGGCTGTATGAAACATCTGCAAAGCAGAAAGAATCATAAGCTCAGGCATACACACTGGTACTCCGTCGGCCATGACTGCAGCAATGGTGTGAGCAGGCACCACCCCTCCCTTTGTTGACTAGTGTGACCTCATCAATGTGAGCCAGAAAAGGCCATTTCTAATGACATACATGTGCATTTGCTGGGATATCCCGGGATCAGTGTAAATGGGGCTGTCCCGGGTCGATCCCAGGTCTTAGTGCAGTGTGAAAGGGGTCAGTCCCGGGAAGGCATCCTGGGACGCATCCCGGGAAGCAACCCGGGAGTGACCCGGGAGTGCGAGTGTAAAAGGGGTATTATCTAAGCCCTCTTCTCTACACATTTCACTCGCAGCTCTCTCCTACTCAGCGACCATCTTTACCGCTTTCTCTCCTGCTGGTAAAGGCTCATCTCCATCTGTGGCCACCAGCCCCTAGTAGTACGATGATCACTCCCCCAATACTTACATCTTAGATGTATTATGTCTTGAGAATGTGTGGTGCTCCTTGTTACCTGCACTCTATTTCTGTTATTTATTTACTGTAATGCTATGTTTTGTCTCCCTGTACTGTCCTTTGTACAGCGCTGCGAACCAATTGTGGCGCCCTATAAATAAAATGTAATAATAAATAATAATAAATAATAATAATAATAATTTATTATTAATAACAACAACAACAACTTTTAAATTGTCTATCCTTGCAAGTAGCAGGAACTGCACAGGACTGCATGATTCCCAAATAACAATCTGGTTTGGCTGGGGGGGATAGGGAAATAGTTCTATTAAATGCGAGTGCTATCCATTTAATGTTGGGATTGGTTTCAGGTAGGGATTCCTAATTATTAAATGGGGCATTACGAATGTAACGTTAGGACTGGCTGGTGGAATGGAGGCTTAGAGGGTAAACACATTGCTAGGCTGTCCATATTTCATTTACAGATGTATCCGGGTTAGGTCTGATATCCCAGCAGTCAGGAGACTGATGCCGGAATCCTGACAGCCAGAATGCCGGCGGCGAGCGCAGCGTGTCTCCTCGCATGTTCGCTGTGCTCGCCATGCTTCAGGCCTGGTGTCAAGCTTCACACACCACAATATTTTATTCCCCATCAGGTGGTGGCGTGGACCACCACCTGGGTGGGAATTTGAGGCAGCGGTCGGGATTCTGACTGCCGGCATTTCAGCGGCTGTCATGATTCCAGCGTCGGCATCCTGACTGGCCGCCAGAATAATGAGTACATCCCATGTGTCTTGTGTGAGATGCCTGGCGTGAGTGAGCCAGCAGTTCCTGTGCTAATGTCAAGCATCTTTTTCCCAAAGAAATGTGTCTAATTCACATCGCTCTGCGTACAAGTGGCACAAGCAGACTCTGCGGATTACAATCATCCCCGTTTGGGTGCCCAGTTTAGTTGGGTTTAGCTGCTTTACGCAGATCTCTTGTCACTTTGGATGGGAAAACAGGCGCAATATAACAATTGAATTGCGCCCAATATGACTAAAGTAATATAATATAAATTTGTATGGCAAACATTTTACTGAGATCTAGATGCTATACTGTAGTTTCACAAATTGTTTCAATTTATTTAGAAACTGTTGCCAGATTAAGTGTTCTTTATTTGTTAGAAACTGTTGCCAGAGAATCTGTAGTTCTTTTTCCTAACTATAATAATATTAAGAAGAAATTTCATTCAGTCTTGGTGCTAATAGTATAATAAGAAGCTCTGCAGTGAGACATAATATATACATGTTGTCTATTGGATTTGTGAGTCAAGCTAATAATAAAATTAAGTTTTAAAAACATCTTGAGTGCTCTGCCAATAGATCTCTTTTCTCTCACTGTTATTACTTTTGGGAGTACTGCAGGGGCATGATGGTGCAAATGCGGGCAGGGCAGGAGCGTTTTCAGGGCGATTGTGTGACGTCACACGCAGCCGCTACTACAAAGAAAAATGGCGTCGGTGGACCTGTCTTTGCAGCTATGCTGCGCAGGCAGGGGGCAACCCTTAAAATTGCGTGAACAGCGATGTGGTCGCAGTTAATTGTGATCGTATCGCTGGCAGACATTTGCATGCTCGGCAGCCTTGTCCTGTGCTGGTGGCCCCCAGCATGCGATCGTCAGCATTTGCAGTTTTGTTTTTTTTAGGAAAACTGCAACTCATGCTGAATAAGGTCCTATATCACCTCTGTACCCTACTCACTGTGTCACTGTGTGCATATTATATTACCCTCTGTGGTGTGCTGCTCTTCATACTATACTTTTCACCTGCCACTGCAGGATACACCCATGAGTGGAATTGGATACGCCCATGGGTGAAGCTAGACACGCCCCTTTAATCAGAACATGACACGCCCCCTCATTGGCACTCCTTCAATCTCCCTGAAACTACTTTTCAAAAGTAGGCAAGTATGATTTAGATGTACTATTTTTCTTCCATCTACAACCAGTTCTACCCACGTAATTGCCTTTTTTCCCCTAGACCTTCGGCCTAATTCAGACCTGATCGCTCGCTAGTTATTTTTTGCAGCGCTGCGAGCAGATAGTCGCCGCCTATAGGGGAGTGTATTTTTGCTTTGCAAGTGTGTGATCGCATTTGCAGCCGAGCGGTACAAAAAAGATTTGTGCAGTTTCTGAGTAGCCCAGAACTTACTCAGCTGCTGCAATCACTTCAGCCTGTCAGGTCCCAGAATTGACGTCAGACACCCGCCCTGCAAACGCTTGGACACGCCTGCGTTTTTCCAGCCACTCCCAGAAAACGGTCAGTTGACACCCATAAACGCCCTCTTCCTGTTAATCTCCTTGCAATCAGCTGTGCTAATGGATTCTTCGTTAAATCCATTGCACAGGATGGGCGTGGCTTGGACAGGCATGGAGTAGCAGTGGGAAGATTTAGCTCTCCATAAAAATCCTGTCTAACAATCCGTTTATCCCCTAACCCGTGGCTCCTGTGACCTGCCAGCTGGCACAAGAAGTTGTACTGCCCCTCTACATACCCGCACTGGTCCGGTGTGCAGCGCGGCTCCCTGCATCTAACACCTCCGGCGTGCCGCCCTGGCTCCCTGCTTCTCTGCGAGACGGCGCGTGACGGCGCTTGTAGCGGCGGACTTGCTTTGATCCTCCGGCCGGGGGACCGAGACAGGGGAGGCTCTGACTGGCGGGCATATCGCGGCAGCACTTGCCTGGAATCCCGCGGAGGTGCTGCGGACGGGTGAGTGCGGGCAGGAAAGCCCGCGAAAACCGCCATCTTGCAGGCTCACATTCTTCTCCCTGCACCTGATATCCTCTCCGTCCTGAGGTGCCGTGCGGCGGAGTGAGCTGCGGCTGGGGCTGCCCCTCTCTCTCCCTCCTGGGCTTAATAGATATATACAGAGAGATTCCCTGTGTGTGGTTCCTCCCCACATATACTAAGAAATACATATAGCTGCAGAGAAGGGAGAGGTGAAAAAAGGAGAAAGGGAGAATACTCTCTGTGAACGCTTCCTGCATCTCTGCAATAGCCACACTTGTGCCCATAAATCAGCTTCCATGCAGGAATACTCCTTGTACACAGAATACTCTGCAGTGTGCCCATAAGCATACTCTGCTCTGCTATATTATTGTTTATCATATCTGCCTGACCCAGGCGGCCCCCTGTGCTGACCCCATACTGATTGGAAACTTTTTTGCTGTAATATCCTGACTCCGCGCCCAGTGCTGCAATGGTGAAAGGAGGTCATAACGCGGCTAACGCCGCTGCGAAACTAGAGAAATATGCTAGGTCGCAGCCCTCTCATTCGACAAAGCAGGGTGACACTGACCCATCCTCGCCTGCGACAGAGGTTGCCGCCTCCGATCCCGCTGAGCAAGTTCACTCTACCCAGCAAATACTACAGGCCATCTCTGCGTCTGAACAGAGGGTCACAGACAGAATTGGGCAGGTGCAGGCGGACGTCTCTCTGCTTAGACAAGATCTACAGAAAATCCGGGAAAGAGTGGGTGAAACTGAACATCGGATATCGACTCTGGAAGATAATACGTCACCCCTACAGACGAAAGTGGCCGACCTGTCTACCCAGATGGTATCTATGCAGGCTAAAATTTCCGATATAGAGGGGAGACTGCGGCGCAACAACATTCGTTTTGTTGGGCTCCCTGAAAGAGCGGAAGGCACCTCCCCGGAATTATTTCTGGAAACTTGGCTTATTGGTGTATTGGGCAGGGAAGCATTTACCTCTCAATTTGCAGTGGAAAGAGCACACAGACTCCCGCCTAGGATGCCGCTACCCGGGGCTCCGTCTAGAACATTTATTGCCCGTTTCCTACATTTTAAGGACCGTGACGCTATACTCCGTCTGGCCCGGACGCAGGGCCCTCTCCAACTGGATGGACATAATATATCCGTTTTCCCCGATTTTGCTCTGGAGGTGCAAAAGAGTAGATCACAGTTTCTGCATATCAAACGTCAGCTCCGTGATCGTAATATACAGTACTCTATGCTGTTTCCGGCCAGGCTGCGAGTGGTGTCCGCTAACACCACTCACTTTTTTTCAACTCCTCAAGATGCTGCTGCATGGCTGGAACGACAGCCTCACCCTCCTTGATGACGTGTTACTGCACAATTGTTGATTTATTGCTCTCTTAATGCTAAGCCTAATTGTCTCATATTTTTCTTATTATGATAGTCACACTGTGGTTCATATGCAATGCTTTGATGGGGCAATGTCGGGCAGCCTAATATCGATGTTGGTTCTCGTGTTTTCCCCCTTTTTTTATTTATTTTTTTTATTTTTTTATGTTGGGGTACGCTGCTAGATATGTTTTTTCAGGGTTAGGGCACTACTTCTATCGGTATTCTGTGGAGAGCCTATGCCGAAGATAGTGTAGGGGCTTTACTTTGGGTTCTTGGTTAGGCCCCTATCCCTTAGTTTAGTTAATTTGGTGGGAGTTATGGGATCCAGGTATACCTTAAGTTTCCAAGGTGATACAGGGTGGGTGTGGGGGGGGTTAGTTTGTTTTTTTTCATGCCATCAATTTTTGCTTATGTGTGCGCTCTGTTATGCTGCGATGTTTGCGAACGATATTGCTTTGATTTCCTCTGTTTCCAGGGACATGGGGGGACTGGGTGTCCCTATTCACGGCCTGCACTGCTCTGCGACCCGGGCTCTGATATTTGTCTCTCTTTTATATCCTGCCACCCTTTTCTCACCTACTTTCTATGTCTGCTGTTTCTAAGGGGCTTCGTCTGCTCAGCTGGAACATCAGGGGTTTGAACGAAAAGATTAAGAGATCGTTGATCTTGACTCAGGTTAAAAAATACCAGGCAGACATAATTTGTCTTTCTGAAACCCATTTGTTTGGAAGTAGGGTGTTGGCACTTAAGAAACCCTGGATTAGTCATGTTTACCACTCCACTTTCTCAGGTAGCGCTAGGGGTGTCTCTGTACTAATTAGAAAATCTATACAATTTCACCTAGACGTCTGTGAAACAGATCAATATGGCAGATACGTCTTCTTGCGCGCACATATTAATCGTAGACTATTCCACATTTT
Source organism: Pseudophryne corroboree (assembly GCF_028390025.1). Lineage (NCBI taxonomy): Eukaryota > Metazoa > Chordata > Amphibia > Anura > Myobatrachidae > Pseudophryne > Pseudophryne corroboree. Next base: position 1,117,812,899 of record NC_086444.1, read on the forward strand.
GGCTGTCTATGTTCCCCCGCCATATAACAATGAGGTTCTGCGTCATGCTGCCCGATTTCTAGCCCAATCCCCTGCTACCCCAGTGATATGCTTGGGGGATTTTAACAATGTGATGGATCATGCCCTGGACAGATGGAGAGAGTCGGTTGCTTCTCCCTCCCCTTCTGTATCCCCTACTCCATTTGCACGACTGGTGGGGGAACTGGGGTTGGTGGATGTATGGAGGAGTCGCAATCCCACGGCTACTCAGTTCTCCTGCCACTCCGCTACCTACCGTGCCTTCTCTCGCATTGATTTGATCTTGATTTCTCCTGACTTGTCCCCTGATGTGTTGGCGGTGGACTATCTTCCTAGGGGTATATCGGATCACTCTCCTGTATCACTTACAGTTAGTGTTGGTTGGGAGCGCGGTGCAAAAATGTGGAAACTTAATCCCTTCTGGTTAACCTTAATAGGGGAGGGTGCGGATTTGGTGGATGCCTGGGAGGGGTTCCAGGTTTGTAATCTGTCTTGCACCGAACTGGCGGTCAAACATGACGCTTTCAAAGCGTTCCAGCGGGGCTCCTTTATAAAACGAATATCTGAGGTTAAATTATCTAGTAAAAAGGAGGAAATAAGACTGGAGGCCCTATGTCAGCAATTGGAATCCCAATATATAGCTACCCATTTACGTTCTGATGAACGGTTGTGGCGAGACGCGCAAGGAGAGTGGTCCGATTGCTTATTTGAGAAGTCCAGGCGTAGACTCCTTTTTGCGGGACATGCACACTATTTTCAGGCGGAGATGAATGGCAGTTATTTAGCTTTTCTGGCTCGGTCAGAATCTACTAGAACAATGATTCAATGCGTGAGGAACTCTGACAACCAAATGTGTTACTCTGGCTCGGCGGTGTCTGAGACATTTCGTAGTTACTATTCCTCGCTATATACATCCCGAGCCACTTACTCCAATGATCAATTGAGGGACTATTTGGCTCGGTTGGATTTGCCCTGTCTGTCCCGGGAAGACTCTGGGGCTCTAGATGCACCAATTACTCTGGAGGAGGTGAACGCTGCGATCCTGTCCCTCCCAGCGTCTAAGGCACCGGGTTGTGATGGACTTCCGGGTGAAGTCTATAAGAAATTTAGCAGCTTTTTTGCCCCCTATCTTTTACAATTATTTGACCTATTGTTGGAGGGCGGGACTCTCCCTCGCTCTATGGCTGAGGCAAATATAATTGTCTTGCTGAAACCGGGGAAAGACCCCCTACGCCCCGAATCTTACAGACCTATTTCCCTCCTCAATACGGATGTCAAGATACTAGCAAAGATCTTGGCATCTAGATTGAACTTAGTTATTACAACAATCATTCACCCGGACCAGACGGGATTTATGCCAGGTAAATCAACTGCCCAAAATTTACGTAGACTGTTTTGTCATCTGCAGAGGCGTGATCTGGGGGAGTTGGATGCGGTGGTGGTGTCTCTAGATGCAGCCAAAGCATTCGACTCAGTGGAGTGGACATATTTGTGGGGGGTACTGGAGAAGTTTGCTTTTGGCCCTCGTTTTATTAAATTTCTCCAGTTATTGTATTTTTTGCCTGTGGCCCGTGTGACGGCCAATGGTTTCACGTCGGAGATGTTTGCGTTGGAGAGGGGCACTCGACAGGGTTGCCCCCTATCCCCTGCGCTGTTCGCTATTGCCGTGGAACCGTTGGCCGCCTTGCTGCGATCTAATGACGAGATTAGGGGTATTAAGGTTGGGGATCATGTGGATGTTGTGGCCCTGTATGCAGACGATATGCTCCTTTTCTTGCAGGACTCTGAGGACTCCTTGCAGGCTTTGCTGCGGGTAGTGGAGGAATTTGGAGTATTTTCTGGTTTACTGATCAACTGGGATAAATCGCATATTTTTCCCTTGTCTGGTTTTCTCCCTGAAAATACCCGGGGGGCGTACCCCTTGCAGTGGACGCTGCGGTTTAAATACTTGGGTATCTGGATCACCCCTATGGCACGTAGCTATGTGGCCCAAAATATCGACCCCATTACGATGTTATTTAAAGAAAGGGCTCATAGCTGGAAAAAGCTACCACTGTCTATCCTGGGTCGGGTTAATTTATTCAAAATGATAATGCAGCCAAAGTTCCTATATGCCCTACATAACTCTCCGGTCTACCTCCCGAAAAAAGTCTTCACTGTAATTGAGGGCGTTATGTCCTCATTTATATGGGGTAATAAACCAGCAAGAGTCTCTATTAAAACGCTGAGTAGACCACAACTCTCGGGGGGTGCGAGTCTTCCCAATTTGAGACTATATTACGTAGCAGCACAAATGTCCCAGCTTGGTGAATGGACTGGAGATTCCTTGGATCCAACAATGGGGGGTCTTCTGGCTGAGCGGGCGAGGTGCTCTCCTGCTTTCTCCTTTTCTCCTCTTCAACTCCTTCTTTCTGGCCGTGCGGCTTCTGATTTGCCTCCCTTGTTACGCCAAGCCTTGCTAATCTGGCGCTATGCACATACTCTATATGATTGGGAGGGGCAAGATGCCAATACTCCGCTATGGTTTAATAGTACCTATTCAGAGCTGTACAAGATATCTCCAGATAATATTTGGATAACTAAGGGTGTAATATCTCTAAAACAACTCTACCAAGATGGAGTGCTCAAGTCTTTTCAGCAATTGAAACTCGAATTTGATATACCTAATACTGCCTTGTTTCGGTACTTTCAACTTAGACATGCTGTGCAGACCCAGTTTCCTCACGGCCCACCTCCAATTGCAGATTCACCCGTTAAGTCGTTGCTCACTTCTCTTAGTCGAAGGGGAAAAATATCTGTCATATATACTGCTTTGAATAACAAATATGGTCATGATCATTTGAATACACTTCGCATCAAATGGGAGACTGATTTGGGACCTCTATCCCAGGAGCAGTGGATCCAGATCCTGGGCTCCATTAAATATACTACGCCATGTATACGATATAAACAAGTCTTTTTTTACATTCTGCACAGGGTGTATCGAACTCCTGTCACTATGCAGAAGGCTGGTCTTAGAGATAACGCTTGCTGCCCCAGATGCCGGGAGACCGATGCCGGATTCTGGCATTTGTTATGGGACTGCCCTGCAATTTCCCTTTTCTGGTGTAAGGTATGGGGTGATATAACCATGACTGCCCCATCCCTCCCCGTGTTAGACCCCGGCCTATGCCTGTTTGGATTAGATCTTGAGGAAACACACTCTGTGGTAATGTACAGGTATGTCCTGTGTCTTGCTACGCTGGCGAGGGTTGTCATTGCCAGGGTTTGGTTCTCAGCTGACATGCCTAGGGTGGAGCAGTGGAGGGCGTTAGTAAATTCAGTAATACGACACGAGAGATATATGTATAAGATAAGGGGTTCCTCCTCTCAATTTACAGAGAAGTGGGACCGCTGGTGCAGCACAAGGCTGGCCAGACCGACACTGGACACCTAGTCCTTCTTTACACAGATATCGTTTGATAAGAAACCCTAAGTGAATATAATTGACGCACACTACATGTTGAACTTTAACATATATAATTTTATTGATGGCAATTGTTACAGTCAATAGAATGCTGATGTTTGTTTTGAGTTATGTATAAATGTCAAAAAACCAAATAAAAAAAGTACTTGATTTAAAAAAAAAAATCCATTGCACAGCAACGATCCGCTTTGTACCCGTACAACTCATCTGTGCTTTAAGGTGCATGCGCAGTTCTGACCGGATCGCAGCGCAACGAAACCTAACGTGCGATCAGGTCTGAACGACCCCCCTAGTATGGTCACATTTTGTACTGGGCTGTAAGGTGGAAACAGTATCATACAACCCCTACTGCAGATTTCATATACATGACATCCACTACCAAGATCCATAACTTATCTCCCAATAGACTCTGTTGTGTGTTTGGGATGACCAGCATCCTTCAGGAACCTGTGCGAACACGGCTTTATCAAATTATTTTCTACATTATATTTCAGAAAGACTTCAAATCATTTGCACAAACAGAGGTCAGCCTCTCAGATTTGTAATTTCCCAGTCCCGATTTCTGCCAATCCCGTGGCACTGACCCATGAGTATATGAAATAGCGGTCGATCAAATTTCGGCATTCGTTTGTTTATGCTATCTATGACCAATGGTTAATAAGTCTTAGGGGTTTATTTAGCAAGGGTCGGGTCGTAAAACCCAGGGCTTTGGATCAGGTTTATGCCCAGAATTTAAAAAGGCAATAATTTTGCTAGCAAAACATGGCTAGTAAAAGCATCACCCATTTAAACTTTGTGCATAAACACAATCAGAAGCCCCAGGTTAGCTTAGTAAATAAACCCCATAATCTTGGAAAAAGGTTAGATTTAATGATTGCACACTGTCCTTTTAGGGGGGCTCCATAATGATCAGCACCGATCTGGACACTCCCCCAGACAACAGCCGATACCCTCATACTCCACCAGGCCCACTGCACCACACTAGTAAGTACCCCACAACACAGGAGACTTTGCAGAGAGCTCCAAGGTCTGCTTTCAGCAAGTGCTCCACCTCCGGACATATCTGACCCTGCTGATCGGACATCTGCTGCCCTGTGTCTGCAGCAGGACTACTCTCTGGTGCAGAGGGTGTCTCTCTCCCTTTTTGCTGTAGGTCTTTACACAAGTATAACGTTAGTGGAAGAAACAACGACAATGTGGATGTCATCAGGCACAATGCCAACAGTTCACGTTAATGTTAGGGACTAATGACCATACTGACGTGGTCTGAGTGTCGACATTCTGTTTCCAATAAGTCAGGTCATCAAATTTATGCCACGGCAGAGCAGCCCTGATCAACTGCAAGTGCTGATATTGTGACATGGAAGCGCCAAGGGTCACCAGCTCAGCCACGAAGCGGCAGGCCACACAAGCTCACAGAATGGGAACTCTGAGTGATGAAGCGCGTACACAAAGAACTCGTCACTGGTAGCAACACTCACTATATAGCTCCATTCTGACACCAGAAGCAATGTTAGCATAACAACTGTTCATTGGGAGTTTCATGGATTAGATTTAAATGGCAGAGCAGCCGCACACAAGTCTCCAATCACAATGTTGGCTGTAGTGGGATAACTTCACCGCCACTGGACTCCGGAGCAGAAGCCTTTGCAGAGCTCTGACCTCATCACACACATTAGGGAGGAATTGGCACACTGATTCCGAGTCAGGCCTCATCGCCCAACAACCGTGTCTGACCTCTTTACTGCTCGTGGCTGAAGGGTTGAGAATCCCTACAGCCATGTTCCAAGATCTAGAGGACAGCCCTCCCAGAGGAGTAGAGGTGGCACTAGCAGAAAACGGGACATCACCACATTAATGTCCATGGTCTTAGAAAGTGATGTTCAACAAGCACATAGAGGTGTCCACACACTGCTGGACAAATAGTACATTCATTTCAAGAACATTAATTTCCCAGAATGTGAAGCTTAATTGTCTCAATATATTATGATCATTAAAATCACCCATTAGGAGGACATATGCTGCACTTTTAATTTGCAATAGCTCAAACAGTTACTGCTAGCTGCTTATAACACAGAGCACTCAGCACATGGCTGGCGTGTTTTCTCCATGCACATCCAGACGATTTTATAGGGTTATAATCTTCACAAAACACACACACACAAAATTCAATATATTCACCATGTTACAGGCTTCTCTATCATCTGAAAAACAGTGAGAGAACATATACAATCTGCTTAATGCTTCTGGCTTCAAGCGATACACGGCAAAGTGACACAAGAGTAATTAAGACCATGCAATCTAGATAACAGTAACAAATAGACGTGGCTCAACCCCACCACCGTCACCACAGCTACCAGGGGAGTATAGGCACAAAGCTGAAGGGACTGGTTGCTTGGCATTAAAGGTATTTTGGTGACAAAGTCAATAATGAAGTAACAGATGTGCGGTTCTCTGAGGCACAATCTAAGAAAATGTTAAATAAAAATGGAAGGCATGTAGAACGGAGGATTCATTCCACCATATGTACATACACCGATCAGCCATAACATTAAAGACACAGAGGGGAAGTGAATAACACTGATCATCTCATTACGATGGCACACAACAAGGGGGTGGGATATATTAGGCAGGAAGTGAACACTCAGTTCTTTAAGTGTGGGAAGCAAGAAAACTGGACAAGCGTAAGGATCGGATTGACTTTGACAAGGGCCAAATTGTGATGGGTAGGTCAGAGCATCTCCAAAGCAGCAGGTCTCATGGAGTGTTCCCAGTATACAGCAGATAGTAGTACAGGGTGATTCAAAAGTTGCAGTACACCCTTTTGTTTCAAAAACTGTGCAGGAAATGGGAAAACTGACAGCTTCAAGATGGCCGATTTCAAGATTGCGCCCATGTTCGGTACATACCCTAAAAGGATAGCCCACCTCACCCATACCTTACTGGAGTATTCAGTTTTCCCATTTCCGGTACAGATTTGAAACGAAAGGGTGTACTGCGACTTTTGAATCACCCTATATATACCAAAAGTGGTACAAGGAAGGACAACCCATGAATCGGTGACAGGATCATGGATGCCCAAGGCTCACTGATGCTTGTGGGAAGTGAAGGCTATCCCGTCTGGCTTGATCCCATAGAAGGGCATCAAAAAAGTTAATGCTGGTTATGATAGAAAGGTGTCAGAACCCACAGTGCATCACAGCTTGCTGCGTATGGGACTGTGTAGCAGCAGACCGGTCACAGTGCACATGTTGACCCCTGACCACCCTTGAAAGCCCCTACATTGGGCACATGATCATCAGAAATGGACCATGGAAAGTAGTGACCTGGTCTGAAAGTTTTCTTTTACCTCCTACGGACAGCCGCGTGCTGTGCATTGTTTACTGGGGAAGAGATAGCACCAGGATGTACTATAGGAAGACGGCAAGTCGGCGGGGTATGGGCCGACACAACTTAGGTCGACAGTCATTAGGTCGACCACTGAAGGTCGACATGCACTAGGTCGACAGGTGAAATGGTCGACATGTTTTTGGATTTTTTGGGGTGTTGTTTTCTTCGTAAAGTGATGGGGAACCCCAATTAGTGCACCATGTCCCCTCGCATGCTTCGGGCAAGGTGCCTCCCTCCGCTACCGCTGCGCTCGGCACAGGTTACCGTTCCTAATTGTAGTCCACGTGGATCGTAAAGTATGAAAAAATCCAAAAAAAATTTAAATTTTTAAAAAAAAAAAAAACTCATGTCGACCTTTTGACCTGTCGACCTAGTGCATGTCGACCTATGTTGTTCCGACCTAACGGCCATATCCCAGCCGGTGTAGGCAGTGTGATGCTCTAGGCAATGTTCTGCTGGGAAACCTTGGGTCCTGGCATTCATGTGGATCTCAAGGTGGGTACACACTGGAAGATATATCTGCCGATCAATTGATCGGCAGATATATCTATGGACGGATCGGGCAGTGTGCTGTGCATACACACTGCCCGATCCATCGGGGTCTCACGTCATGAACTGGGCAGGCGTGTACACACGCCCGCACAGTTCAGCAGTCAATCACCGTTGTTGTGTGCCATCGTAATGAGATGATCAGTGTTATTCACTTCCCCTGCCTTTACTTTGACATGTACCTCCTACCTAAACATTGTTGCACACCCCTTCATGTCAACAATATTCCCTGATGACAGTAGCTTCTTGCAGTAGGATAATGTGACCTGCCATACTGCCAAAATTGAAGCAGAAATGGTTTGATGAACAGGAATTCAAGGTATTAACTTGGCCTCCAAATTCCCCAAATCTCAATCCGATCAAGCATCTCTGGGATGTGCTAGAAAAACAAGTCGCTCCAACCTGTTTTTCTAGCACATCCTACAGATGGAGGCCCTACCTTGCAACTTACAGGACCTGCTGCTAATATCTTGGTGCCAGATACCACAGGAAACCTTCAAAGGTCTTGCGAGTCCATGCCTCGATGGGTCAGAGCTGTTTTTGTGGCATGAGGGGTATCTACACAATATTAGGCAGCTGGTTTTAACGTTCTGGCTGATCGGTGTATGTGTTAATATTGTGCTGTAATTTACAGGATTGACACCAGTGCTTTCATGGTCAAAAATTCACCCACACTGGGTACCATTGTCAGAAAGTCAATAAGCATTCATCATATACCATTCAATGCTGCAGCGGACAGACCCCTTATTAGCTAATTAGGGGGAAAAGATATTTCCTAAGGATTACTAATCCCATGCGTCACAACGCATCTCAGTGACAGGTAGGAAACATCAGCTTCCTGCATGAAGGAAATTGTGTGGGGCTAGGAAAACGCACATCTCTGTTACAGTACCCCTAGTGGTACAGCATGTATTTACATAGGCTTTGATATTGAGGATATCCAGACTATGGTATTGCACAAAACATACACCAAACTTACAGTAAAGTGCACATATTTGGTATCCCTGAGCTACATACAATATACATTTTTTGTTCATGGACATTATCAATATTTTAATGTTTTAATGTGGAACAAGATCAATATTTTAATGTTCAATACTTTCACCAAAATTCAAATGGCAACATTTTTTTATTTTACTCTATTATAACATAGAAAAACATTGTCCTAGCAAGGTAGCACATCCCATTACAAGTAGCTAGGGTGTGCAGTCCAGGCCCCTCCCCCAATACTTTACGGTTGAAAATGCAACATTTGCTATTACCAACATCTCCGCAGCACTAATGGGTTATCTATGTCACAGAGCACAACAAGATTGCTTAAGAGATTAGAAATTAGATATTGTAACAAATAAAAACACAGTAGTACAGATGTGCCTTCATTCACTATTGCCGCAGTTGTGCCAAACAGCCCTACTCCGCGCGACTCCGCTTGTGCTGAACGTCAGTCTGCATCTTGGTCGCACAAATTAAACAAACACATGCAACAAAACTGCTTAACTAGACTGCAGTGATTCATTTCATATGCGACACTTGTACATTCTGCGGCTGCATGAGTTTGAATCTGTATAGAAAGTGCTACAATGCAGCAGTTGCTGCTTTTGTTCAAGCCAAGGTCCATTGTTCCTAAGCTGCAGTGGCAGCCCTGTGTCTCTGGTACAGACCGAGTGGTGTTTCACTGCATCTGTGGTGCCAATAAGACACAAATGTAATGAAAAAGTTGCTATGCTGCACCGTTCTGCAAGGCGTATTGAGGCTTGGTGTATGAGGCCACATACTGCAACAGCTGTTAATAATGGAGGATTGAAAGATTCAGACTATTATTATTATTATTCAGTAAACAAGTCTATAGGACAGAAGCCTCACAGAAAGGTACACCTACCCAATATTAGAAAAATGTAAAAGCATCTATTCCAACTTCACTGGAAAATTGACAATAAATAATAAAACAAATGGTAAAAAAAAAAAAAACACACATCCACCACACTCCTTAGTTGCCTGCTTTCGAAAACAAATTTCAAGGGGTTTGTTAGAGTATTGGATTATTAGATCTACACTAAACAAGGTCTACAGTCAATAGGTCGACCACTAATGGTAGACATGCATTAGGTCGACAGGGTCAAAGGGTAGACATGTAAATGGTCGACAATTTTTTTATTTTTGTTGGGGAGGTGTTTCATCACTTTTCTGCCACAAACAAGCCTCATTAGTGTGCCACGTTCCCTCGCATTGCAAGCGAAGGTGCCTCTGTCCACTACAGCTGCACTCGGCACAGATTACTATTCCCAATCGTAGTCCACGTGGATAGTAAAGTATAAAAAAAAATTGGAAAAAATGTTTTTAAAAATTTGCGTCTACCATGTGTGTCGACCATTGTCACGGCGACCTTTTGAACTGTCTACCTTTTGACACTGTCGACCTAATGCATGTCTACCATTAGTGGTAGACCTACTGACTGTAGACCTTTTTAGCGTTGATCTATAGTCCGGATAACCACAAATAGTAACACGCGAGGTGGGAAGACAGAAGGGTGTCATGCTCTACCCATAGTGCATATCTATTCATTTATCCTTATACGTAAAAACTCATTACAAAGACAGTATATGACACACGTGTTATGAAATATATTTCAATATATATACCTGACTGGCTGGCTGTGTAACACCTCCTGACCGGTTCCCGGGTATATAGAGAGCTGACGGGACACACCATGTATAAGGAAGTGAGAGCCAAGTTCCCTGGTCTGTCATGCTCAACTTTTCAGGGTCTGTACCCAGTTTTAGGGTTTTTTTTGGTGGCTAACCTGTCTCCAGCAATTAGCAAGACATTTAGGGGTATATTTATTAAAGTGCAGGTTTTCAGAAGTGGAGATGTTGCCGATAGCAACCAATCAGGTTGTACTTATCATTCATCTAGCACCTTCCAGTAGATAATAGCTATTCTGAAACCCCACAATTGATCTGCTGCTGTCAGTGTAGTTGAGCTCATGCCTGAAAAGGCAGAGAGCCTTTCCTGTCAACCCAGGGCAGGATACTCAGGCTTAGGGGTGTATTCAATAAGAGTTGGATCCATTCCAAGTGGATCCGACATGCCCTATTCAATGAGACGCCAAATCAGACTGTCGGATTTGGCCGTTCCCTGTCCCTGCTGCTGCCAGCAGCTCCCCGTGTGTGATTTAACAGGGAGCCGCTGGAGGGACATGCTCCCTTGCCCCCCCCCCCATCTCCTCACCTCAATACGATATTTTTAAAAGTCGGATTTGAGGTTGTCGGAAATGGGGCCAAATCCTGTTGGATTTGGCCCCGTTTCCGACAGAAGCATGCGGATCGGCGGCTATTCCGCCGATCTACGTGTTTTGTTGGGAAAAATCAGCCCCTACTGAATAGGTCGGAACCCCTTCCGACCTAAATTAGTCGGAAGCTGCCGACTTTCCGACAAGACAGCAGCTTCCGACTCTTACAGAATACATCCCACAGGGTACACAACCAGCCAGAGCAGGATGCTGATCTGCTCCTATTCTCCCCACCTCCCATTCTGTTTTCCCTTGGACCTCTGCTGACTTGCATTAGTTCCTACTCGTCCCTGCCTCTTACTTCTACCCCTTTTTGCCCTCTTCTTTTACACTGTTCCCTTTCCTCTTGAAACTTCCCCATTCAGACATGTTTCTTTATATTCCCTCTCCCAGTTGCATCCGTACTTGCACATACCCAGTTCAAATTTGCTAAGGGGCAGTAGGAGACTTTGCAGTGATCCAGGAGTTAGAATGGTATACGTTATGTACAAGTAAAAATGACCACGTGGGGCGGAGTAGGCTCATATCCCCAGCTTGAACATTTTTTTTTTTTTAAACAATTGGGGAGAGCTTTCTTTTAGAAAAAACAAAACAAAACTGTATGATACTCAACTATAATACTTAGACTGAAGGGCAGAGAACAGACCATTACACACATTACTGCAAACGATGGCTGCCATGTACCTGTATCAGAGACATAGTCAACAGGATCTGGCTTTTTGATTTTCAGTGGCTTTGTAAGTGGTGGTGAAGCTTTTGGAGGCCTTTTAGATTTTTTTACTGGTGGTGTGTCCTCTTCAGAATCTGCAGAAAAGCAATGTTCAATAAATGCAGGTATCGTGTATGTGCATAAAAATTGAGGGAATACTGCTCTGTCCCATTTACTATCAGAGCCGAAGAACAAAATGTTCCAAACAAAAAGATCAATACTGTAACAAAACTCAAATTCTGCCAACAGCAATTCTCTGTGTCTCCTGGCACCTCTATGTTGCCCTCTCACTGATCAGGAGCCATTCAAAACTAAGAACACTCACTAGTCCCCAGGGTTGCCTCGTTTTTTTTTTTTATTATGCTGTGACTACAGGCACGATGTTGTGACGTCTGAAAAAAGCCTTATATACTAGAAAACTAGTGTTTTATTCAAAGTATTTTCAATGTCAGTGGCATGACCAGTGCTGATACTCAACTCTATTTATATATATATATATATATATATATATATATATATATATATATATATATATATATATATAAATAATTTTACATATTTTTTATATCTATTTTTTTATTGGGGGTTTTCTCTAAAAGTGCTTTTGCATTTTCCATTTTGTATTACTATTCAGATTTATTTAATTGAAAGTAATAAGTAGGAGTAATGCTTAACATTAACTTGTTTTTGGTCTCATCTATCTGAGTGTACGTTTTATTTATTAATATCTTTAGCTTGACTACATATATTTAGGTTAATAGAGATAAGCACTAACAAATTGGTTTTATTGAAAGACGTCAAATAAATCATATCAAAGCCTCATAACTTTGGATTGGTAATGTTAGAAATAATTAAAACATGGTTGATTGAGGTTTGTAATACATAGCAATGTTACACATTATTAATATAATCAGGATAAAAAAAAATATATATATATATATATATATATATATATATATATATATATATATATATATATAGTTTTAAAGCAACAAAAAAAACAAAACATTTTTTCTTTTCAACAAAACTTTTTTTCTCTCCCTAACTATTCCGGTCTTAAATGAGACCTGATGTGACACTGGAAGACACAGCTGGCATCTAACCATGAGAAGGCAGCCCAACTGTGCAGATCTCTTAGATCCATGTTTGGATTAACAGGGACAGCAAAAGAAGTGCTGATGGATCCCGTTTGCTATCGGCAAAGGATTCAGCCAAAGTCTTTGACAAACATCTGGATTTGGTCAGATAACCAAACTGAAACCAGGATTTATACTATCTCTACGATAAATACAATAAAAACATTTAAGTTAAGTTATCACCTGAATCATAAATTGTTCTCTTCTTCTTGCTAATTTGCTGCTTTTTCTTTACATCACTGTCTGGACTTTTTACCTGTGACAAGGGAAAATACACTGTGAAACAAACTCACACTAAGACAATAGAGGAGATATTCAATTGTTGGAGAGATTGCTTTAACTAATGGGTGCCTATCGGAGCTATTCAAATGTTGCTCTGATCAGATTCCCATTACCTGCAGCAGACACATTTCAGCTCGCACCTCCGAAGGCTGCAAGCTGAAATGTGTGAAAAGTCTGCTGTTTGGGTGACCAAACAGGACTTTTCCCCAGCGCGCACATTAGTTTGCCACTTTACACAGCTAAACCTTGTCTAACCGGGAAGGATAATTAAAAGGGTGCCCAGAACAATTGAATAGCAACAATGGGTGCCTTTTAATTATCGCTAAAGAACAAACATTTGAATAGCCCCCCTGGGGCTGTGTTCATATTGTAACGCAATATTATTTTGTTTTTTGAACTTGGCAAAGTGTGTAGTCCAACAGACTATAAGAGAAAAAAAATGAAGCGCATGTGAAAAATTCATGTTTTCTCTTACAGAATGGAAGTTTATGAGTATGACTCTCTGGTGATGCAGTAGAGGCCATGACAATGGAAAGAGAGAGAGGACGAGCACTGAAACGGGGAGATTATAAGGAGGAGCAGTGGTCAGTAAGGAAGTGATCCCCTGGAACCTCAGATAGAGCCAATAAGAGGATCTCATTTTTCCCCTTCAATCCAAACCTAAAAAATAGGACTTTAATTATCTACCGGTAAATCCTTTGCTCGTAGTCCATAAGGGATATTGAGGGAATCTAATACGATGGGTTATAGACGTGGTCCAAAGGAGCCGGTGCACTTTAAATTTCTTCAACTGTGTGTGCTGGCTCCTCCCCTCTATGCTCCCTCCCACAGGCAGTTATAGGTAAAATAGTGCCCAAAGGAGAAAGGACATACTTGAGAGAAGGAACAAACAACGAGTGGTGAGATTTACACACCACTACCATAAAACGACCAGCAACAGCTGGTAACAAAACAGCAATAGCTGAACAGGTAACCATAAAAGAGAACCTGCAGAAAAGTCAACACACTGAGGCGGGCGCCCAATATCTCTTATGGACTACGAAAAAAGGATTTCTAGGTAATTAAAATCCTATTTTCTCTAGCATCCATAAGGGATATTGGGGGAATCTAGTATGATGAGGACGTCCCAAAGCTTCCAGAATGTGCGGGAATGTGCAGAGACATCTGCAGCACCGCCTGCCCAAATTGGGAATCCTCTTTGGCCAGGGTATCAAACCTGTAGAACTTCACAAAGGTGTTCTTCCCCCGACCAGTTAGCATCTCGGCATAGTTGCAAGGACGAGACTCCACGGGCAGCCGCCCAGGAAGAGCCCACTGATCTTGTAGAGTGGTCCTTCAGAGACTGTGGAACAGGTAAGGCTGCCGACACATAGGCCTGTTGGATAGTAAACCTAAGCCAACGAGCAATGGACTGCTTAGAAGCAGGGCAACCCTTTTTCTGCGCATCATATAGCACGAACAAGTAATCCGTATTCCTGATCCCAGCCGTTCTCTTGCCACAGATTCTCAAGGCTCACACAGCATCCAATGCCTCCGGAGGAGCAGAAGTGCCTTGATGGAACCACAATAGGTTGATTCAAGTGGAACGCAGAGACAACCTTCAGCAGGAACTGCTGCCTAGTCTTGAGCTCCGCTCTGTCCTCATAAAAGACCAAGTAGGGGCTTTTACACGATAAGGCGCCCAATTCTGAGACACGCTTAGCAGAAGCCAGGGCCAATAACATCACTGTCTTCCACGTGAGGTACTTGTCTTCTACAGTCGTCAGAGGTTCAAACCAGGAGAACTGTAGATATTCCAACACTACATTCAAGTCCCAGGGTGCCGTGGGCGGCACAAAAGGAGGTTGAATGGGAAGTACCCCTTGCAAGAAGATCTGAACTTCTGGGAATACTGCTAATTTCTTCTGGAAGAAAATAGAGAGAGCGGAAATCTGGACCTTAATGGAACCCAGACGTAAGCCTTTATCCACACCAGCCTGTAGGAAACGGAGGAACCGTCCCAAGTGAAACTCTGCAGGCGGATACGTGCGGTCCTCGCACCAAGAGAGATATCTCCTCCAGATATGATAGTGTTTTGATGTTACAGGTTTCCTGGCCTGCACCATGGTAGCAATAACCTTTTTGGAAAGGCCCTTGTGAGCTAGGATGTTCCGCTCAACCTCCATGCCGTCAAACGAAGCCGCCGTAAGTCCGGGTCGACGAATGGTCCTTGTTGAAGATCTCTTCTCAGTGGCAGAGGACAAGGGTCTTCGACGGACATGTCCAAAAGATCCAGAAGATCCACGTACCAAGTCCTCACAGGCCAATCCGGGGCAATCAGAATTGCCTGGACTCCTTGATTCCTGATGCGCTTGAGCACCCTTAGGATCAATGGAATCGGAGGAAACAGGTAGAACAGCCGGTAAGGCCAAGGCGACGTCTGTTCATATACTGCCCTCGCCTGAGGATCCCTGGTTCGTGAGCAATACCAACGAAGCTTCTTGTTGAGTCGAGAAGCCATCATGTCTATTTGTGGGCAGCCCCACCAGTCGATGATCTGCTGAAATACCAGATAGTGAAGCCCCTACTCTCCCGGGTGGAGATTGTGACGATTCAGGAAGTCCACTTCCCAGTTGTCTACTCCCGGATTGAAGATTGCGGACATTGCACTTGCATTTCTTTCTGCCCAGAGGAGTATCCTTGACTCCTCTTGCACGCAGGCCCTGCTTATGTCCCTCCTTGTCGATTGATGTACTTCACTGCTGTGGCGTTGTCCGACTGTACCTGGATCGCGTGATCCCTGAGCAGGGGAGAGGCCTGAAGCAGAGCATTGTAGATCGCCCGTAGTTCCAGAATGTTGATCGAAAGGAGAGCTCCACCTGACCTGGAATGAGCCCCCCTCTGGGTGACAGCTCCCCATCCTCTCAGACTCGCATCCGTCGTAAGGAGGATCCAAACCTGAATCCCGAAACGTCAGCCTTCCAGTAGGTTGGAGGACTGCAGCCACCACAGGAGAGAAATCCTGGTCTGAAGTGACAGCCAAATTATCCGGTGCATCTGAAGATGTGATCTGGACCACTTGCTCAGGAGATCCAATTGAAAAGTCCTGGCATGGAACCTTCCATACTGGATTGCCTTGTACGAGGCAAACCATTTTTAACAACAATCTTATGCAAAGATGGATGGATACCAGAGTAGGCCGAACAACCATGCGGACCATCTCCTGAAGTGTTTTTCGCCTTGTCCTCTGGGAGGAACACTTTTTGGGACACAGTATCCAGCAACATTCTCAGTAAAGTGAGGTTCCACCCATGGTGTGACAGAAGCTGGATATTGCGGTCTATATGGAGCAATAAAAGCTCACTGGATCTTGCTTTTATCAGGAGATCGTCCAGGTAAGGGACAACATTGCCCCTTTCCCCCCGGAATTGGATCATCTCCGCCATCACCTTCGTGAACACCCTTGGAGTTGTGGACAGACTGAACAGTAGCGCCTGGAACTGTTAGTGATTGTTCAGCAGGGCAAACCTCAGGTAAGCCTGATGAGGTGGCCAAATTGGGATATGGCGATAGGCGTCTTTGATATCCAGGGAGACCATGAACTCCGGTTCTTCCAGGCCCGCAATCCCTGCTTGCAAGGATTCCATCTTGATCTTGAAAACATTTAGGTAAGGGTTCAAGGATTTTAGATTCAAAATGGGTCTAACCGAACCGTCCGGTTTCGGTACCACAAACAGGTTGGAGTAGTAACCCTTTCCCTGTTGTTGCAGCGGCACTGGAATAATGACTTGGGATTGCAACAAATTTAGGATGGCCTGTTGCAGCGTAACACGCGTATCCCCCAAAGCTGGTAAACTGGATTTGAAAAATCGTTGGGGAGGAGCACTGTCGAATTCCAGCGTGTAGCCCTGAGAGATGAGGTCCTTGACCCAGGCATCCTGGCAGGAACTTTCCCAGATGCGGCTGAAGTGACGCAGCAGAGTTCCCACCTCGAGATCCCCTCAGGGTGGGTGGGCACCATCATGCTGAGGCCTTAGTGGAAGCTGTACCGGTACTCTCCTGAGAACTGGCAATCAATGTGTTTTCTTGTCTTACATCTGGTGCCTCTAGCCGCGTTGGAGGCACCTCTGGCCCTAGAGTTAAACCTGTTGGACCAAAAGGACTGGGTAGACGGCCCCGGGTAGGAACGCCTAGCCGGAGGGGCCCCAGATGGGTGAAACGTGTATTTCACCGCAGTAACTTTAGAAATCTACGTATCCAGCTCTACCCCAAAGAGCCATTCCCCCGAAAAGGGAAGAGACTCAACACTGCGCTTAGATTCTGCGTCCGCTATCCACTGACGCAACCACAAAGCCTTGCGCGATGACACTGCCATAGCAGTGGTCCTAGCATTAATATTGCCTATCTCCTTGAGAGAGTCACAAGACATGTGCAGTGTCCTGAATGTGTTTCAGGAGAGTCACTGTAGTGATCAGGGGCATATCTTCCGAGAGGCCCTCCTGAATCTGAGTAGCCAAGGTATGAATAGCATGAGTCATCCAGCAACCTGCTATGACGGTCTTTGAGACATACCCGCTGCTGTTTAGATAGACTTTAGTGTAATCATTATCTTCCTATCCCCAGGGCCCTTCATGGAGAAAGAGCCCGGGGCCAGCAGTACAGTCTTCTTGGATAGGCGCGAGACTGATACGTCCACAGCCAGGGGTTCTTCCCAGAATTTTCTGCCTTCAGAAGCAAATTGGAAAGTGTGCAAAAACCGCTTTGACACTTGGTATTTTTTATCTGGATTTTTCCAGGCGAACTTAAATAGGTCATCTAACTCTGCAGAATCAGGGAAAGTGACACTGGGCTTGTTCTGTGTGAAGAAAAACGACTGGTGTGTCGCAGCATCCTCTAGAGGGAGTTTTAACACGTCCCGTATAGCTAAAATAAGGAGTTCAATAACCTGTGCAGAAGGGAAATCCCCAGTAATAGGTTCCAATTCTTCCCCCTCCTCCAGTATTTCCTCATCTGAATCTGAGAGTAAAGCATGGAATCCACGTTTATGTGGTCCTGAATTAGAGAGGGGGGGCTGCTCTGCCCTTGCAGCCAGGTCTGCAACAGCCTACTGCAATTGTTGAATTTTTTGAGCATTAGCAGCGAGCGAAGAGGACATATCTGACATCCTGTTTTTTTTTATGGCACCTAGCCAGGAAGGCTCTTGACCCACAGTCCCCTCACTGAGCTGTGAGGACTGACTACATTGTTCACATGATAATGAACCAGACTTAGGAGGAGAGAATCTGATGTGACATACACTGCATAATTGGCGTTTTACCATGTTTACGGTATACAACACGTACATACACACAGACAATTAATATGATAGCATGCCTGTCCTTACTGTATGTGAGAGGGAGACAGAGCAAGGGACCAGCACACCCAAGCTAAACAGCTCCAGTGAGGCTGCAAGCTAATATACCACGGTGAAACACCAGTGTTTTGTCCTTTTCAGGACACAGATTAGTGTACAATAGCAGCTCTCACCCTTTGCTACACCCCTGTACCAGTTTTCCTGCGTATCCTGAGTGTCTGGAGGAGCTATGTGTGCCTGCTGCTGCAGCTGCACGCAGAGGAAGGAGCCAAAACGTTGCTGGTCCCGCTATGAGGAAGCTCCGCCCCCTGTAACGGCACCAGAGTTTCAGCTATATTTATACTGGCAAAAGTCTCCCCATGAGTATAAAGCATCACACAAGTGCTAGTTTTACCCACCGCTGCCAGTGTACACAGGGGGGCTATAGCGGGTCCCCCCAGGAGAGTCCCATATGCCGCCCCCACGTTCTGCCGCACCATGAACCGGGGGATCCCCCTAGCGGGGCCCCCGGTTTGTAATCACCACTGATGTCACCTTCAAGCTATTGTTAGGGGTGTGCGGTGATTGTGACCACAAAGGCGCAGTGCCCCGCTGTACAACAACCTCTCAGTATGGTGGTCCTGCAGCGCGGAAGCGGCTCTGACACCTTGCAAGGCTGGTGACAGTTTCCCCCCTAACTCCCACGGTGCAGGTATGCTGTTGCCCAACGAGAATACTGAAAATAATAAAGATTTAAAATAAACTGAAGAAAACTCTCTGGTGCATCAGAGTGTGCATCCTCTGCCGAGGGCACTTTTTTCTAAACTGTATGTGGGAGGGGGCATAGAGGGGAGGAGCCAGAACACCCAGTGAAGAAATTTAAAGTGCACCGGCTCCTTTACACCCCATCTATACCCCATTGTACTAGATTCCCCCAATATCCCTTATGGATGCTAGAGAAAGGGGGAATAAACAGCCCACAGAGTCAAATTGTGCAGTTGTTACAGAAGTTGTGAGCTTGGGAGTTAATTAGTGCAAAAATAAAACATCTCAGATCTAAACCATGAAGGTGGTGAGAGATTTTGCCAATCGAGGTTCCAGGGGTGGGCATGCATATTCCAGCCAATTGCAGTAGTGGATTTCTGCTTATACTACTATAGGCTATGAGGAGAAATCAGCTATTGGGAGTTAATGCATGTAGCCACCAGTACCTGTTATGGTAGCTATCAAGCTTCACTGAATCTGCTGCTAAAGATCTGAGGGTGGTACATCACGCCTGACTAATGTCTCTCAACCTTGGTTTAAGGAGAAATTAAATGTAACCATCAATTTAACCAGCAGTAACATTACCATGTAAAGTGCCTCATTATTACTGGATGGTGTAATGGTTAGTATTACTGCCTCATAGCACTGAGTTTGTGGGGTTGATTCTCATCATGGCCCTAACTGTGCAGAGTTTGTATATTTTCCCGCGCTTGGGTGCATTTCATCCTAGAATCCAAAAATATACTGGTAGGTCAATTGGCTCCCAATATAAATTGACCCTAGTGTGTAAGTGCGTGCGTGTACGTGGGCATTCTAGATGGGCCAAGTGGTTTTTATATGCCCTCAAATTCTTTGTTTCTACGTGGTTCTATTATTAACACTGAAGAAATAAATTACCTTGTTGTCTTTTGAATTTTTATGTCCAGTGACTCGGTCAGGGCTTTTGATTTTCTCTTTTTTAACATCTTTCTCACTAACGGCTTTCTTGCCAACCGCGGTGGCATTGAAAAATTTTCGAATATCCTGAAACAGAAAGAAAAACAACAATTAAAAATTATTATTATGGGAAAACGATACTGGTGGGAAGTTTCGGATAACCGTGCCCGATTCTACTAGTTGTACAGATGCCAAAGTAGACGTGTGCCAGTGTCACAGTGGTTTCTCTAGAGAACGATACCCGATCCTGAGTCATGCGCTGCTGTCTGTGGATGCAAACAGCGCAGTAGCGAATATACGCAGCTTTGCATATCTCTGTGCGATTCTGCGTAGGACGGATCACAGCCGTATCTGTGTCAGTAAAATGGTAATTTCTGGGTGTTGACACGGTGGCTACTTTGCGGGCGTACACTACAGAAACATTTTGTGTGCGTGTCATGGGCGTGCAGCCAGTTTTGCTCTATTTTGAGCAGATGCGAATGGCGAAGAGACGCCCTCTTGCACCCAGTATGGGGTAGGCGTAAGCACTAATACTTATAATAGTGGCTACGGATGGAAAAGCAGTGCGGATACTCGCATCAACGAATGGTTCCAAATCTGGCTGCAGCGACCATCCAGGCTTGCGGACACTTTGTAGGCGGGTTAGAATCCGGTTCCATGGCGCCAACACATCCTATTAGCAGTATAAAAATCTGTGTTTATTTGCATATGCAACAAGGTACTGTAACCCACAGCAAGTAGCCATTTACCATAACTTGTAACAGCACCAGTGGTGCCTAAAATTGGCTTGGCAGGCTGCAGTATGTGCCCATACTGCTATACAATAATACTGTATGTACTATGTGCACAATTCCTTGTACTGGCTACAGTAACTGTCACGATGGCAGTTTAATAAAGCTTTGTGGAACAAATGGAAAAAAAAATATTCCAAACGTAAAGGCAGCTCATGTTTACATCTGACGTCACGTGATGGCAGCGCGGCAGCCAATGAGAGCGGCGCAATGTTCCCACTCCCGGGATGTAGCCCACCTTGGCCATGCACATATTAATGCAGCATCCCTCCTTGTGATGGGGGCGCCATGCAGCTCCGCCAGCCCGTCACACACGTTATTACCCCGTCCTCTAACATGCAGGCCCATGTCTGCTGCATACCACTATATCTATGCTGGTGTGGTACTACAAGTCTCAGCACTTTTCCTGGAGGAGGATCATGGCAGCGCATGAGCCAATACGGGTAGCTGTAGCCCCCCCCCCACCCCCCGGCCATGCATGCATTACACGGGAGTAATATAAGGCGTGCGTGTATCAGGCCCACTCACGCAGCGTGGGTGCGTGACCCGATCCGCCGCACTCCCGTGTGGCACACGCAGAGCCCGGGCACGTACTTACCATGGCCGGCGGCGGGTGGGCTTCTAATCACGCGTCCACCGCCTTCAGCAGCAGCAACATCCCGCACTTGGCGCCAATGCTGTAAGCTCAGGCAGACAACCCGGGCCCTCCCACCTTCTCCGCCCCACGCGTGACAAGACATGCGCATGGGGAGCGGGTCACTTGTGATCATCACCCCTTGTTCTGCACAGTGTCAGTGCACGCACCGCTTCACACTGACATGTAGGGTTACCTACCCTCCTGTATGTCAGCAGCCACCGTGACAGCACCAGGACAGGCAGTGGGCTGTCACATTGTGCCTAACATATTATACTAGATATTATGTGATACCTGCAGCTAGTGGGATGGGCAGCCAGTGCATGGTCAGCGGTGATGCAAGTGTACCCCCAGAGCCGGCCTTAGGCATAGGCAAACTAGGCAAATGCCTAGGGCATTTGGTTTGCTTAGGGGCACCAGCAGCTTCTGCTGATTAAAATGATATGCGGCATGCCTATATTCTGTGTGTATTCCTGGAAATCACTGTAATGTAGCATTTCGTATGCAGATACAGCCGCTGTCACACAAAGAATATAGGCATGCTGCATATTATTTTAATCAGCAGAAGCTGCTTGTGCATCCTAGCCACATAGTAATGCAAATAAGATGCATTTTCATAAACAAAAGGCGCCCGATGTTAGCAGAGCTGCCAGCTGAATCATGCTAGGCATCTCTTGCAGAACTAGCGGCGGTGCTAGGGGGCACCAGCCAAAATCTTGCCTAGGGCATCATAATGGTTATGGCCGGCTCTGTGTACCCCTTTGCCATTGCGACCTGGGAAATTCCGGGTCCCCAGCCTGACCCGGGTAAAGAGCAGGGTCAAACCCCTTTCCGCTGTCAAAAATCCCGGGGTGATGTACGGCAGTGGAAAAGGAGTAGTACAAAAACCTGGGATTTTCTCTAACGTCCTAGTGGATGCTGGGGACTCCGTAAGGACCATGGGGAATTAGCGGCTCCACAGTAGACTGGGCACAACTATAAAGAAAGCTTTAGACTACTGGTGTGCACTGGCTCCTCCCACTAAGACCCTCCTCCAGACTTCAGTTAGATTCTTGTGCCCGGCTGAGCTGGATGCACACTAGGGGCTCTCCTGAGCTCCTAGAAAGAAAGTATATTTAGGTTTTTTATTTTACAGTGAGATCTGCTGGCAACACAGACTCACTGCAGCGAGGGACTAAGGGGAGAAGAAGCGAACCTACCTAACAGGTGGTAGTTTGGGCTTCTTAGGCTACTGGACACCATTAGCTCCAGAGGAATCGACCGCAGGACCCGACCTTGGTGTTCGTTCCCGGAGCCGCGCCGCCGTCCCCCTTACAGAGCCAGAAGCATGAAGAGGTCCGGAAAATCGGCGGCAGAAGACTTCGGTCTTCACCAAGGTAGCGCACAGCACTGCAGCTGTGCGCCATTGCTCCTCATGTACACCTCACACTCCGGTCACTGATGGGTGCAGGGCGCTGGGGGGGGGGGCGCCCTGAGGGCAATATATGACACCTTGGCTGGCAAATCTACATCATATATAGTCCTAGAGGCTATATAGATGTAAAATTACCCCTGCCAGTATTCCAGAAAAAGCAAGAGAAAGTCCGCCGAAAAGGGGCGGGGCTATCTCCCTCAGCACACTGGCGCCATTTTTCCCTCACAGTTCCGCTGGAAGGAAGCTCCCTGGCTCTCCCCTGCAGTCTGAACACTACAGAAGGGTAAAAAAGAGAGGGGGGGGGGGGGGGGCACTAAATTTAGGCGCAGTATAGATATATATGTTTGATATATAAAAAAGCAGCTATAAGGGAAAACACTCATTTATAGTGGGATCCCTGTGTTATATAGCGCTCTGGTGTGTGCTGGCATACTCTCTCTCTGTCTCCCCAAAGGGCTTTGTGGGGTCCTGTCCTCTGTCAGAGCATTCCCTGTGTGTTTGCGGTGTGTCGGTACGGCTGTGTCGACATGTTTGATGAGGAGGCTTATGTGGAGGCGGAGCAAATGCCTGTAAACGTGATGTCACCCCCTGCGGGGTCGACACCTGAGTGGATGGTGCTGTGGAAGGAATTACGCAACAGTGTCGACTCCTTGCATAAAAGGTTTGACGACATACCTAATGTGGGACAGCCGGCTTCTCAGCCTGTGCCTGCCCAGGCGTCTCAAAAGTCATCAGGGGCTCTAAAACGCCCGCTACCTCAGATGACAGATACAGATGTCGACACGGATACTGACTCCAGTGTCGACGACGATGAGACTAATGTAACTTCCAGTAGGGCCACACGTTACATGATTGAGGCAATGAAAAATGTGTTGCACATTTCTGATGTTACCCCCGGTACCACAAAAAAGGGTATTATGTTTGGAGAGAAAAAATACCAGTAGCTTTTCCTCCATCTGAAGAGTTAAATGAAGTGTGTGAAGAAGCGTGGGCTTTCCCTGATAAAAAGCTGGTAATTTCTAAGAGGTTACTAATGGCGTACCCTTTCCCGCCAGAGGATAGGTCACGCTGGGAAACATCCCCTAGGGTGGATAGAGTGCTCACACGCTTGTCAAAGAAGGTGGCACTACCGTCTCCGAATACGGCCGCCCTGAAGGAATCTGCTGATAGAAAGCAGGAGGCTATCCTGAAATCTATATATACACACACAGGTGTTATACTGAGACCAGCTATTGCGTCAGCCTGGATGTGCAGTGCTGCTGCTGCGTGGTCAGATTCCCTGTCAGAAAATATAGATACCCTAGACAGGGACACTATATTGCTAAACGTAGAGCATATAAAAGACGCACTTTTATACATGAGGGATGCACAGAGGGATATTTGCCGGCTGGCATCCAAAATTAGTGCAATGTCCATTTCTGCCAGGAGAGGGTTATGGACTCGGCAGTGGACAGCAGATGCAGATTCCAAACGACACATGGAAGTTCTGCCTTATAAGGGTGAGGAGTTGTTCGGGGATGGTCTCTCGGACCTCGTTTCCACAGCAACAGCTGGGAAGTCTACATTTTTACCCCATGTTCCCTCACAACCAAAGAAAGCACCGTATTATCAGGTACAGTCCTTTCGGCCCAATAGGGGCAAGCGGGTTAAAGGCGCGTCCTTTCTGCCCAGAGGCAGAGATAGGGGAAAGAAGCTGCAGCATACAGCCAGTTCCCAGGAGCAAAAGTCCTCCCCCGCTTCCTCTAAGTCCACAGCATGACGCTGGGGCTTCACAGGCGTAGCCAGGTACGGTGGGGGCCCGTCTCAAATTTTTCAGCAATCAGTGGGCTCGCTCACGGGTGGATCCCTGGATTTTTCAGATAGTATCTCAGGGGTACAAGCTGGAATTCGAGACGTCTCCCCCCCGCCGTTTCCTCAAATCTACCTTGCCAACCACTCCCTCAGGCAGGGAGGCAGTGTTACAGGCAATTCACAAGCTGTATTCACAACAGGTGATAGTAAAGGTACCCCTACTTCAACAAGGACGGGGTTACTATTCCACAATGTTTGTGGTACCGAAACCGGACGGTTCGGTGAGACCCATTTTAAATTTGAAATCCTTGAACACATATATAAAAAAATTCAAGTTCAAGATGGAATCGCTCAGGGCGGTTATTGCAAGCCTGGACGAGGGGGATTACATGGTATCACTGGACATCAAGGATGCTTACCTGCATATGTCCCCATTTACCATCCTCACCAGGAGTACCTCAGATTTGTGGTACAGGATTGTCATTACCAATTCCAGACGTTGCCGTTCGGTCTATCCACGGCTCCGAGGGTCTTTACCAAGGTAATGGCCGAAATGATGATACTCCTTCGAAAGAAGGGTGTTTTAATTATCCCGTACTTGGACGATCTCCTGA